>NC_088872.1:3444976-3569605 GCF_032884065.1 Artemia franciscana
GATAGGTTGTATAAAACATGCAAATGGAACTACAGAATTTACCAGTAGAAAAGGAATAAAAAACTGCCTTTGTTGGTCTGTACAACAGTAAAGAAAAAAAAAAAAAAAAAAAAAACTTTATCCAGATTTAAAGCAACACCCTCAAAGAAACAATTGGTCTCAGCCAATACAATGTTGAATGACTAAAAACTTTACTTATGCAACGTTGATTTTATTCTACAAATACAAGCGAAACTTTTCTGCTAATCAGACTTTTGAAAGCTTAGGCTGTGTAACCCATCAATATTTTCCTTTGCTGTTATAATTGAATAATTTATTTGCACAAAAAACCATAAGGACCGTTGAAATTGACCACAAAGCAAATCAACAAGCAAAACAAACATCAAATATTTGAGACTTACATAAAAAGAGTTTACTTCTGTCCGCATGAATTTCCCCAGCTTTAGAATTTCACCAAAATCTTGCTTTTGTAGTTTTCTTATCGAATCATTTCTATTAATAAAACGTTCCCTTAAATTTACCAATTCTTTACACTCCCCTAAAAATATAAAAGGTTTTCCCTAAAACCCCTGGTAAAAAATAAGGACGTTTAAGGTGAGGCTTTCCATAAGTCATGCTCTGTTTATCTTATGTTTATACATCACCCTTCACCGTTCCTTCAGCAAAGAGTACAAGAGACAAATAAAACCGGCTTTTTTCGAATAGTATCAACAGAAAAGATAATAGGCAATTGCCGGGCAACAGAGAAATAACAAAATAATATTTTTTTCTAAAAAAAGTATCTAATAATTGATTAAAGACATACGAGCTAGTTTATGTGTTGAGACTCCGTCTATGTTTGAAGGGAAACTTTACTCTTCTTGCTAATTTCTTTCAGAATTTAATCTCAGGGAAAACAGTACCTAGTCTTGTTCGATTATTCAAATATGATTTACCGTTTTGCCGGACTTTGATATTTTCTTATGGAGCTATAATATGGGGACCTGGTATTTGTCTACTTTTTTAGGAAGGAAAAAGGAGATATATACCATAAAATGGAATCCATAATTTTGAATTCGTTCGGAACACCTGAATTTAATTTATAACACCGAAAAGAGGATAAAAAGTTGGTTTAGTCTATTCCTTGTGTCTCAATTAGCCCCATCCTTCAGAGTGACTACAGCCGACAAACTTTTTTTCGTTTTTTGGCTCTCCCTGAAAAGTTACAAAAATGGTGTATAGCCATTTTGGTGTATCGCCCTTTTGATTACCGCGGCCGATTTTGTCTCAGAGAAGAAATCAATCAAACAGCTCAATCTAACTAAATTATATCCAGCGAAGTTGTCAGCTGATTCTCTGTATTGCTTCCTTAATAATCTTTTTTAAGACATTTTGTGACGGTTGAATCTATCCTCTTCAAACTGAAGTATGACCGTGGTTTGCTTCCCTCGTTTTTTCGTTCCTCGAACCTTTTCCCACTTAAAAGTATTGACCACGGACATCTAACCAAAAATTTCAGTAAATTATATCAGCCAAGAATAATAAATGAAAGATCGAGATTTTCGCTTCGAAACTCGGTAGTTCGGTATTGGATTTATACGTCTAAATTGGATACTTCAAAATCAATTAAAACAGCTAAACGAAAACTTAAATTTATGTTGATTTATTGAAAATTTTTGTGATAAGTGAATTATTGTTGGTTGGTGGGGGTCGCCTTTGGGATGTTAAGTTTGTTCCCATTTTATCTGGTTTTTGATGATACTGTGCCTGGGCATTCTCTAGGGTTCTTGGTATCTTTTATTTATTTTTATGTTTATTTCGCTGGACGCTTCAACGGGTGGTGTTGTTGACCGGGCCATTGACGGGGGAATATGTTTAATTACACTTGTTTGAATTGCATGTAGTGAAGTGTGGATGTTGTATTTATTTAAAGAAGTTATTTTTCCATCCCGTGCATTACGAATTTGTCTTCTCAGCCGGGCTCTGGACATTTTGTAACTTATTTTATTATTAAAATGAACCTCAACCTGATTTCGTGGTAACGAACTGTAGTAATGGGTGACACGGGTCAATAGTACCCAAAACTAAAAAAAAACAAAAAAAAACAGAATTTTGATACCAATATATCCATCAAAAGAAGCAGATTTTTATACTGATTTTAAATATCATGAAAAGAGAAATCACCAATGCAACAGAACAAACACAAAAAAAAAGAAAAAAAAAAGAGACAGAAGGAGAAAAGGAAGACTGTTTTCCTAAATTAGTGATTAATATAGACCAGCACTTGAATGAGGCCTTAACCCTACTCATCCATACAATCACATAGGTCAAACAGCATAGCCACACACAATCAACCATAAAGAATAATCCATGGACAGGCAGTCATGTCGTCAATAAGTATAAGTCGTCATTTACCAAACAATAGAAAAAATAATATAGACAAATAATTCAGAGGCAACACCCAACATAAGGGCTCATCAGGAGAATACACTGGCCTATATAGGGTTTCGCCACTCTAAATTCTCTACCCAGCACAGTGTTGTGGCTACCACAGAATATCCATGGCATCCCCGCTTCAGGTATCACCCCCAAAATACATGCCTATGAAAGAAGAGAGAGAGAGAGAAAAAAAAAACAAAAAAAAAACAGCAAATGTAAAACAACCAAGTAAAACCAAAACAAGCTTATCCTGTTAATATATCCCTCCCTTTAGCAACAATAGGTAAACTAAATATTATAAATTTTACCAAATCACAAATATTAACACATTGCAAAAAACCTGAATGAACTAAACAATTATAGAATTCATCTTTACCATGTGGCTAAATTTTAACCTTATTTTCGAAAAAAAGGGAAATATCACCCCTAAAAGTCTAATGAAAATCACACCATCAGATTCAGCGTATTAGAGAATCCTATTGTAGAAGTTTCAAACTCCTATCTGCACAAGTGTGGAATTTTTTAATTTTTTTTTTTGCCAGAAGAACGATCACGGATGCGTGTTTATTTTTTATATTTTATATTTACTTATTTTTTTTTCAGGGTTGATTGTATCGAACCAGTGGTCCTAGAATGAAGCGAGAGGGCTCATATTAACGGAAATAAAAATTCTAGTGTCCTTTTTAAGTGACCAACAAAGTTGGAGGACAACTAGGCCCCCTCACACGCTCATTTTTCCGAAGTCCCCGGATCAAAACTTTGAGATAGCTATTTTGTTCAGCATAGTCGAAATATCTAATAACTATCTCTTTGAGGACGACTTAATCCCCCACAGTCCCCGGGGGAAATGCTGCAAGTTATGAACTTTGCCCATTGTTTATATATAGTATTGGTTATTGGGGAGTATACTGACGTTTTCATGGGAATTTTTCTGGTGGTTGGGGGATTAAGGGGGGGGGGGTTACGCGAGAGGATCTTTCCATGGAGAAATTTATCATGGGGAAGAGAATTTCCATTCGCTAGATATTCCAGCGTTATTTAAAAAAAATGAGAAATTAAATAAAAACTGAAACTGAAGTAAGTTTTTCAACTGAAAGTAAGGAGCAAAATTAAAACTTAAAATGAACAGAAATTATAATGTGTATGAGGGGATTCGTCCCTCCACAATACCTTTCTCTTTACGCCGAAGTATTTTAGTAAGTTCAAAAGAACTATTTATTCTAATTAAACGGCCTTTATGATTCAGGGGTCATTCTTAATAAAGTGGAACAAAATCTTTACCTTAGTAAAAAAACGAAGTATTGACGAGGGGGCGAGAATATGTGTAATAAAAATATACGAATATAGAAGTTCGTTACGTTAGTTAATTTGTAAGTTAAATTAAATTAAATAAAAAACAAGTTTTTCAACGGAAAGTAAGGAGCAACAGTAAAACTTAAAGCGAACAGAAGTTATTACGCATATGATGGGGTTTGTCCCCTCCTCAATACCTCGCTCTTTACGCTAAAGTTTTTTAAGTAATTTCAAAAGAGCTATTTATTCTAATCAAACGGCCTTTATGATTCAACGGTCATTCTCAAAGAATTGGAGCAAAATTTGAACTTTAGTGTAAAGAGCGAGGTATTGATGAGGGGTTAATTTGTAAGTTATATATATTTATTACTAATAAAAGTATTCGTCCATAAATAAAATTAAAAGTTCTAGTGGCCTTTTTAAGTAATAAAAAAATGGAGGGCAACTAGGCTCCCTCTCCCGCCCCTTTTTTCTCAAAATCGTCCGATCAAAACTGTCAGAAAGCCATTTAGCCAAGAAAAAGTAAAATTAATATGCACATTTCGTTTCAATTGTTCATGTACGGTGAGCCAAGATAACTAACAGAATAACAATGACAAGTTTCTTTAAATGAAAGTAAGGAGTGACAAAAGCTTAAAATGAATGGAAATTATTCTGTGTATGAAAGGGGCTCTCCCCTCCTCAACGCCCCTCTCTTCACGCTAAAGTTTGACTCTTTCTCACAACTCTACTTTTTAAAACAATAAAAACTTTAGGGTAAAGAGCGGGCTGTTGGGGAGGGACCAGCCCCTTTCATATACGGAATAGTTTCTGTTCGTTTTAAGTTTTAATGTCGCTCCTTACTTTCAGTTAAAAGTACGTTTTTGTTTTACTTAATATAAAACAGGAATTAATTGTTTTAGTGCAGAAGATTGCTTCTGCCTGAGAAAAGAAACGGCCGGAGTTGTTAATCTCATAAGTTCATTTTCTATTTAGAGTCTTGTCAAGGACGTACAAAGCAGGGGGATTGGGATTGGGGCACCCTGATGCCCTATATTCCCTGAATTCTTGGCATGTGTTGACCAAATTATCAATTAATTCTTTTAATATTTACCTCCACCCCACAAAAAAGTCCCTGCGTACGTCCTACCGTATCCTTGGAAATGGTTCGCATTCCGTCTATTATTATTATTATTACGGTTTCTGTTATTATTATCATTATTATTATTTGAGTACAAACTTGTCGTACAAAACCAAAAGATGGAGCAGAGAAAAAAAAGAACAAAAGAGAGAAAACGTTTACATCCAATAATAGTAAAGCTATTAAAGACAAAGCCTTTAGTGAAGATTGTAAAATCTTTTCAAAGGATGAAAGAAAAAAGTATAGCTTTTGGGTCAGTGTTAAAGCCAAATGGCTGATTAGCTTAAATAGCCAGGTATTGTAAACAATGCTTATGGCTGCAAAAGCGTGTTTTAGACAAAAACTTTCTAACTTCCCTCATAACAAAGGCCCTTAAACCTTTCTTGGGAAATGCTTACCAATAAATCACAGCCTACTGTGATTTATAATGAACTGCATTTTAGCATTAAAGATGGAAATTGTTGGTATGGTTGGTACCTCTTATAGTGGCTTCAATTTGGAAGAAGGCAGGAGGGAGGAGGGTCGGTAGTTTGTAAATCTAGGAGGGGGACAATATTCTGTTTTTCGATTTTTTTTTGTGAAAATACCAAAAGAGACATTTTTCAAAAAAATGGCTAAAAAAGGTGTCTTTGAAAATGTATGGGGAGGAGGGCAAATGTTTTAATTTAGAGTAAATATATCCGTTTTTTATATATTTTTTTTTTTACAAAATATACTTTTGAAGAAAAATTGTGTAGCACCAGATCCAGGACTTTTGACACAGTCCTGTATTTCTTACTAAAATTAGCTCAATAAATCACAAGAAGCACTTCTTTCCTTTTTCCGTCTGTTTTTACTGTTAAGTCAATTTTAAGAATGGCATGGTGGAAATAGATATACTAAATTTTTTTTTTAACAATATAAATATGTTTTTCTACCGAACAACGGGATCGATAATGTTGTGCTCTCTCACACGATAAGAATTACGAGTTGATATAAGACGTACAAGATATATTAATGATACGAAGAAGTAAGAGGGAACTTTCGGTGTCTGAATGGTGCAGTATAGAATCAATGCCACAGTTGTTTCTAATAAATATGTAATTCTGCAATTTGCTTTATCTGTCTGACGTTTTCCAGGGAAATAACAGTCAACATTACCAAACAGGGACTAGAAGAAATGAATGTTGTGAACTTGATCCCCAAGAAGAAATATATTATGCGAGTGGTGGCAATCAATAGCCATGGTGCTGGAGAGAGCTCTGATCTAATTGAAATTTTCACTCAGGCCGAGCAGCTTGGCCCACCGCCTCCTCTGAACTTGCGAGTTCTCCCACAAAGTCCTACTACGCTATTTGTGACCTGGGATTCGCCAGATTATTCAGGAAAAGTGCCTTTGCGATATAAGTTATATTATATGGAGGTACGATCTTTAGGATATTATTTTTCATGTTTTTATAATAAAATGTATATTTTTTTTTGTGTGTGTGCGTGTGTGTGTTAGTGTGCTGAATCTCTAATTGCGCTGCTAATTATTCCGCCAGCTTTGACAATTATGTATTTGTTTATTTAATTTTTAATATTTATTTTAAAATATGTATTTAATTAAAAAGTATTTAATTAAATATGTATAGTGGTTTCTCCTAAAGCAACTAAGAGAGTGTTCTTTATGAATAATCTCTGCCAGTCGGCCATTCCAAATGTATGTCGGAAAAACTTCTGGTCGGTACTCCGGGGTAGGAAGTTCCATAGGGGGGGGGGGGGGTAACCGTGACAAGCAGGACTAAGACGGATATATTAGATTTCCTTATATTATTTAGCAAATGGAGAATCTTTACGATATAAGTTGAATTACATGGTAGTATGATTTCTTTTATAGCATTTTTTTTGTGTGATATCGACGACGGTAGATTCAGATTCAACAGGAAAAGAGTTTATAATTGTGAAAGCAAATTTTTAAGAATTCCAAGAAAAAGCATAACACCCCTCAAATATGATTTCAAATCAAAATAAAAAGTGCGCCAAGGAATTGTCGTTCTTGAAAATCCCTGATTGGTTGTTTAAAGCCCCCCATCTTGAAAATGAGAAAATAACTTTTTCTGTGTGGCAGATATGTCTCCCTTCTTATCGAAAGTGCTAGTGGGTTCCTTGGAGATTGTAGGGAGATTATTAGTGGCTCGTTTGAAAGATAATGCTCATATCCTGTTCTATATGCTTTTTAATTCATGTATTTTGTAGGAATTGGTCATAATAGCGCTAAAGTGTGATATGGCACCAAAAATGGAGCTTTTAGTTGAGATGGCTAAAATACATAAACATTATACCCTTGAAGTCACAATAATCGAAAACCATTAAATAATTCCTTATACCGTACTGCTTTCCATATACAATTGTAACATAAATACACTTAAAACAGGTAAAATCTTTTCACAAGACAGTAAAAAATAAAAATTAGCTTTTTGATTCAAAAATAATAATAAAAGTGCGAATAATTCGGCTCCGTATCCGGAAGCTTTTATGAACCGAAAAAAAATTAGCATAAATAAAATATATAAAAGAAATCACAACAGACGCCATAAAAAAAAAAAAAAAAAAAAAAAAGAGTGAAAAGAAAGGTAAACTCACCTTTAAGCAAAATCTAGTGTGGTTAATCACAAGCAATAAAGCAACAAGTCAAGATCTCTGTATATATATGCTATTGTATGTCCTATCATCTTCTGATATGGGATTTTATCAAAATGGAACGATTTTTCTTTTTTTTTTTGAAAAATCTTCCGTATTTCATATGTTAAAACCAAATATAGAAGAAGGAAATATGAAACACTTGGAGTATAATGGAAATGACAGTTAACTAATGGCTAGTTAACTGCTGCCCCCGACGGCGACAAATTTTCCCTGAGGAGATCAGATCGGCCGTAAAGAAACTTAAGAACAATAAAGCAGCTGGGACTTGTGGCATCGCTTCTCAGCTACTCACAACAGGTGGCCCTTCAATGATATTGTGGCTGTAGATGGTTTTTAGCATAATCTGGCGCACTGGAGTTATACCATCAGACTGGAAGAAAGGAATCCTCGTACCAGTGTTTTAGCGCAAGGGCAGCAAAACGGACTGCAGCAACTACCGTGGTATTACCCTGCTCTCTGTTCCTGGAAAGCTGTTTGTGATGCTGCTGCTGAAACATACAACAAGTTTCCTATACGCTTTGCGCCGCCCGCAACAAGCTGGATTCATGCCAGGAAGATCGATAACTACACAGGTTCACACGGTCAGACAGATCGTTGAGAAGACAGTGGAATTTAACAAAAAAGTCTATATAGCTTTCATTGACTTTCCTTCTGCCTTTGACACTGTTGACAGACCGTCCCTTTGGCTAATCCTGAAAGCTGTTGGCCTACCCACAAAGATAGTCAGCCTCTTCAAAGAACTCTACAGCAACACAAAAAGTGCCGTCCTGGTTAACGGGAAGCTTTCTTTTTCCTTCCCCGTACAAAATGGAGTATGGCAAGGATGCGCTGCTGCGCCTGAGCTGTTTAACTGCGTCATCGACCACATCCTGGACGCGATGCACCATGCTCACCCTTTCGGCATCAGTTATGTCGGGAGGACTCTGTCCGATGTTGACTTCGCGGACGATGTAGCTGTCCTTAGTGACAATCTCGGGCTACAATATGGTCTTTTTGAAGGGAGGGTCCGAAAAAAAAACACTTCAAAATTTGTTTTTACTTTTATTACGTTTTTACGAGTCGGAATAACATTTCGGGGGGGTGTCCAACCCCTATCCCTTTCCTCTGGATACGGCCTTGTCTAGAGATATTGCCAACTTGCTATTATTACTATATCTAACAGTAAGTATAATTCATTACTATCACTTTTAATAGTATTCAAGGTTTTTCTTTCGCATAATTATTATTTGAAAGACATACCAATCATATACAAGTGGCAAACGAATACGTTCGTTCTGGCCAACCAAGTAGACATATTCATATGTAATCTAGTATATGTTGCTGATGTCTAAATTTTACCTCATTTAGGTGGGTACTGTTGAAGAACATGAAATAGTAACAAAGGAAACGTCCCACTATATTCACAACCTGCGTCCCTTTACTCAGTACAGTGTGTGGGCATCGTCCTTGAGCGAACAAGGTGCTGGCTCCACTACTGAAGAGGTTTTGGGTAGAACTTTCTCAGCTCCTCCAAGCCAAGTGCCACAAAATGTTATCGCCGAAAGTGCAAGCTCGTCGAGTATTGTTGTCCGGTGGGAACCTCCTCCCAAAGAGCAACAAAATGGTAATCTGTTATTTTATACATAATAACTATTTTATTCGCTATTTTAGATTAAAGAAATGACTTTTAACCATCAAATATGGTCAAGTCCTTTACAATTTGCGTTATCAAGTAACTGGAACACTGCCAACAAAAATGTTTCTGTTAGGAACCCTACCGTCTGCTGTTTTCTCACAATTCTTGTCACTGCAAAGAAGCTATTCATGGAAAATCTGAATAGGAAGGTCAATTTGGAATGCAAATTCTCTTGAGAACATCTCTTCAGCTTTCTCATTTGGAAATCGCATTAAACTGAATTTTTGTAATATCTATGGGACCATTTTGAATTACCAAGGACAGTAAAATTACATTTATTTGTCTGGATTGAATAAGTAGGAACTTATTCTATCATGTTTATCTGAAGAAACCGAGGATTCAATTTTTATGTGAAACATATCCATATCCAATGGTTGGGAGTCGTGGGTGCAAAATTAAAAAAAAGGAAACGCTGGTGAGGAACCAGCACAGAATAATCTGAAAAGATATTGCATCAAGCAAGCCTGTAGAAACAAGCAAGCAACTGCCTTAAATAGTTCATCAATATAGAACGATGACAAAGGTTTTTTTTGTTAATCGAGGTTATCAGTTATTAATAGACCTGAGATGGGTCACATTTTTAATTGGATAACTTTGGTGCTACGACAAAAAAAAAAAAAAAAAAAAAAAAAAAAAAAAAAAAAAAAAAAGATTAATCTGTTATGTCAACTCATTTTTGTATGTCTTATCTCTGTTTCTCTGTTTTCTGTATTGTTTGATAAGCGTCAAACTTAACAGAATACATTAGCAATGTTTGTCTCTCGGGTACAAAAATATGCGCCATGAGGTAGAAAGTAATATATAAGCCGTCATATGTATACGTAGGTTCAAGTCCTGGGCTAAGTGGGGTGAGGGTATTTGGGCTTCCGAGGAGGATGGACGCTTGAAAAAAATGAAATAGCTTCAAATTAGATTGCAAATTCCTAATTACCTCTAAGGGAGTCACTACAGTGGATCATTTATAATCCCTTGCCTGTTTTCGTACGTATTTAGGACACATCCAGGAAAAATAAATGAAATACCAAAAAATAAAGATTTGAAGAACCTCTTCTAAACTCTTAAGAACTATCGGTTACATATTTCCTGTTTATGTAATGTAACGTTTCTTTGGGTGTTAATACGTCTGAAATATTGTTAATTGTTTTGTTTTCTAAAATTATGATGCTCTGTTGATTTGAATTCTATTTGTGTTTTCGTTCTATTTTCAGGTATAATAATTGGGTACAAAGTCTCGTACAAGCCAAAAGGTCGTGGCAAAGCGTCAACAACATTAACTACAGATGGCAGTAGTCATCTATCCACCTTGAATAACCTACCAAGAAGTGCTGAGTTCCTAATTAAGGTTGCCGCAGTGAACATAAACGGGACTGGACCTTATACAGACTGGATAACTGCTGAAACGTTTGACAGCGATTTGGATGAAAGCCAAGTTCCTGACCAACCAAGCTCATTAAGGGCAAAACCTGGTACGACTTGGATTACTGTCACTTGGTCTCCGCCCAGCAATCAGAATATTATGGTTCGAGGCTATACCCTTGGCTGGGGCAAAGGGATACCCGATGTTTATAGGAACCTTGTTGACGGGAAGCAAAGAAGCTTTACGATAGAAAAACTAGGTAAGTTTTGTTTATTCCTATCGACTTTCAACTAAATTATTGTAAGGAAGAGCTATTTTGGGCTGCCTGCCCAATTTCCAGGTTTGTCTAATAAATCTATAACATTATATATAATAATATAATTTTGTAATATAATATAAATTTATAACATGATAACAATAAATTTATGCTACAACATAAGAATATGCACAACATTAGACGCTTCTTCTTTAAGACCTTGAGGTTCATGTGCTTCCCCCGAAATGCTGTTACCCCATATTTTCTTATATTTCCTGTATAATTCACCGTGTTTTGCCCTTTTTCTGAAGTTGTATATGGCAGCAAAAGCTTCAGATATTTGGATTCTGATATCCCTGCGACAAAGGAAGACCTTGTAATGTTCTGACTATCCCTCCTTCTCTATTATTATTGTTTATTTAATTTTTTTCGCATGGATGGTTCAACACAAGCTTTAGTATAAGTTCAAATCTTTCCCATTGATATGTCGGGCAAACAAAATAGTTATGAGTTGGTGCACCTGATTTCTTGCAGTGACTGCGTTGGAGATAGCAGAACTTTCACGAAGAAAGGTATTTAGAAAGGTATTAAGAACAAATAGCTTGATGATTGACACCGATATTTGAATGCTAATGAAGCTGCTTGCATTAGTTGCAACTTTCTTTGGTGGAAGCAGTAGTTCCCCCTCCCCTCAATCCTCCGTATTTTTAGAAATCGTCTCCATCCAGCCCTCCTAGCCGATTGGATTGGTGCGCTGGATTTAGCATTTTCCGACAGGGCGAGGGTTCGAATCCTAGTATTCCCAATTATTTGGTTTGGGACGGGGATCAGTGGCGTGATTCTGTAAGCTCAGCCAGAGTCGACCCAGCTCTAAATGGGTACCTGGAGAAAATCTGGGGAAGATAAACAGGAAGGGTTTGCGAAAGCACAGGATGGTTGGCCCTCAACCCCCCATTGCACATCCTGGCTGAAGGGCCAAGAAAAGGAGATCAGCACCGTCGGTAGGGACTGTCTTTACCTTACCTTTACCGTCTAGTCCTGTGAAAATATAAATTTAAAGTAGAATAACAATTTTAGATGCTAATTTAATAAAGATTTTGATTACATCGCGGTTTATGATCCCTCTTAAATATTATTGGCTTCCTAAAAGTGTTTTCGAAGTGGAAGATCAAGAATGCATTGACTGTCTGTGGAAATATGTATTCCAAAACGGATGGGTAGCTTGTTAAATCACTCAGTCAGTAGAAGTGCATTTTGTCAGCGCCAATTGCACAAGTGCCCACTCTGCCGTCTTCTTTGAATGTTCAGCCTTCCGAGGGGTCTTTGAGTGCAACAAGAAAGTCAAAATCGCTGGACGCCAAATCGGAGGTATAAAGATAGTGTCCGAGCGGACTTCAAGGACAGTTGTCCATTTTTTCTTATTCTACTGGCGTATTGTAATACCTTCATTTCTTTTGGAAAAGAATCATCATTTCATCCGTTAGTTACCTTTTTTTTTATCAGGATAAAGACGTACGGCCCTACTGTATTTATTTTAGTGCAATAAATGTACTGAAAAACAATGTAAAAAATGCCTCGTGAACCTAAAAACCAGTCGCGTGCTCACAGCCAGCAGACAGCCGATTCTTCAATTTTACGTTTTTTTTTCTCGCTCTTGACCTCCTGAACGGCTTTTTATGAACTCTTTATGCCACACTGTGTTACGGTTCCTTGAATGTGTTTTATCTCCGAACAATATCCTTAATTTTCCTTGAACCTCGGCATCTTTTATGTTCTCGGAAGCCAGAAACTTTGTGATGACCAGTAGTCCGATCAACAGTTAACTTCTTTTTCAAACATTGTGTTTTCCACCCATGGCTGAATCTGATGATAATAAAGAATCCCTCTCCCCACTCCTGACACTGCAGTTCAGTTCAGTTTCTTTTATTATTACAACGAATATTCACAAGAACACTATACCAATGGCCTCCATAAGGCTCCATGGCATGTAATATGGAGGCTACATAACACTGTAAATTTAAAAAAATAATCAAAAGAATTCACTTCATTAAATTAATACAATAATGCAAAAAACTCAAGCCACAAGAGAAGACACCAATCCTTGATTTATCCTAACAATTATAACTTATCTGTCCTTTGACCCCCGTCCCAGTGCCTAGGGCAAAGACAGCTACCATCCAAGCCCCTGTAATAATAATAATAATAATAATTTTAATAATAATAATTACAATAATAATAGTAATAGTAATAAGTCTAATAATAACTAAATAATTTAAATTTAAACTAATCAATGTCGTACTTTATGCTTTAAATGTCTATTTCGTATTTTGATGTAAGAAATTTCTTGAGCTGAGTTTTGAAAGTACGGAACTAGTGACTGCCTCGGATTTCATGCTTAAGGACACGCCACGGAAGGATTAAATCAGACCTGATGGTTTTCGTATGCGGATTTTCCACGGGGTTTCTATTTCGAAACATATACGAATTTTTATCTTGCGCAAAATCTTGCACAAGATTCAAAGCACCTAGGATACTGGGTTACTATGGCCTAGTATCTCTGAAGTGATAACTCGTTTCGTTTAGTATTATCTCATCTGTAAAAAAAAAGGCGTTTATTTTTGATCAAAATAATAAATAAAATAAAACTCTAATTAATTCGATTAGAAACCAATTTGATTAAATCTATTTTAAAATGCACTGTCGAACATTCTCAGTACTCAAGCCCTCGACTTTGGCAAATTGATTATGGAAAGTTCGTATAAGAAAGCTATATTTAGTTGCTAATTTTAAGATTTTTTTTTGACACAAATTGACCTAGCAAAAGAATGAAATAAATAAAGAAAATAAAAGAAACAGCTTAAAAAATGAAATAAGCTTGTTTTTAAATCTTGAAGTCTTTGGAGTTATAACTGTTTTTTTTTCTGTTTTTGTGTATGTCCATATACAATCTATTCCTCTAATTCTCTTTTTTTCTTATTGTCTTTTTTATTTTTCATCCTTTTTTAAATTATACTCACTCAATCTGCTCTTCTAGAACCGAATTCCGAATACGTTATTAGTTTACGAGCACATAATTCGAAAGGAGAAGGCCGTCCCATTTATGAAACGATGAGGACGAGAGAGGAGAGTGTTTCAGAGCCGTCAACACCCCTAACCACCCCGCTCGGTTTGAAAGCTGTAGTTCTTTCTTCATCAACGGTTGTGCTTTATTGGACAGACCCTTCTCTAGTTCGAAATAGAGTGAGTTGGTTTGTGTTTATTTCAGTTGAATTTATCATTAACTTAATAATTTTTTTCGAAAACGCCTTTTCATTTATAATTAACGGGAAACGGTACCTTAGAGGATCACCTATCTCGTCTATTTCAAACTTTTTTGATTTGCTTAGTCCAAACTATTTAGAGATGATTGGGAGGTCTTGCTATAACTTGTAGAGCTTCGGTACGATATCTGAATAAAGAGCAGAAAACTAAAAGCCGATACCTAATTTCCTGGATATCTTAGAAAAATTATTTAACTTCTCCCATTTTGTACTGGAGATAGTGATATTGCGTTTTAATGATACTTACATCATCAGAAAGAATGAGTTTTATTTCTGATTCAACGGGTTAATCCTATTCCATTTGGGACGGACAAATTGCACAGTCTTTAAAAATCTGCCATACTTCATTCATAAAACGTGGCCTACCCCTCGATGTTCGTATTATAACCTTATAATAACTTTAGGATTATTCAAGTCTTAATTTATTTCATAAAAGTGACTTATATTTATATATTATAATGTTACAGTAAGAATTTGATGAGATTAATTTTTGTATCAGAATTCTATGATGTAGTAATGTTTTCTCTTTTGCCACCAACTACTGCCACACGGTATAATGTATAATAGCGTATGAACTTCATAAGTAATACTAAATATAATATCTCTGTAATTATTTATATAGTGTTTTAATATATATCATTTATTCATGTATGTTAAAATGTTTTAAATCTTATAATTATATTTTAAACATCAGAATTCTTTTATAATTAATATTAATATATATATATATATATATATATATATATATATATATATATATATATATATATATATATATATATATATATAATATATATATATATATATATATATATATATATATATATATATATATATATATATATATATATATATATATATATATATATATATATATATATATATATATATATGTGTGTGTGTGTGTGTGTGTGTCAAAATATCTATGTGCATGTGCGTGTGTTTGCGTGTATGTGTATATTATGCCTCTGTTATTATTTATATATTGTTTTTATATTACCCATTTGTGCATTTTTTTTTTCATAATAATTGTAACTTGATAATTATAATCTTAATTCTATTGTAAACCTATTTTAATATATTTTTTTTCGGCAGCCGACTAATGACAACCGATATTATGTTGTTCGGTATACACCGTATTTCGGCTCGGCGACGAATGTGCGCTATAGATATTTCAACTCGACTGATCTGAATTGTATGATTGACGATTTAAAGCCAAACACTCAGTACGAATTCACTGTCAAAGTTATGAAGGGTGAGTTGTTTTCACATTTCCTTCAACTAAATTGATCCCTGAGAAAAATTCGATGCGCTCTGTATTCGCCCCCCTTTGTCTTCATGTGCATTTAAAAATAAGCCATTTTTATTTCAGTAGCGCCATTTATACATATTAGCATATCTGAAGTACCTTATAAATCTGTTTTAATCACAAGTTTTTATTAACTCGTCATCAAGGCCCACATTTCCTGACGACGACTTCATACGAAAGCAGGTAGGTTTTAATATCCTCGAAACTGGTTAGTATTTGATCAGTATTTGCTGTGTTATTTGATCAGTAAAATTAGTATTTGGTCAGTACTGTGTTATGGTTTAAGTTATATTCTTGTGAAAATGTGAGGGTACTGCTTTGTTTAACTACAATCAAACATGGGCTCTATGCCAGAATTCGTCCCGAAAGTTCTTTTACAAAACTAAATTGTTAAAAGAAACGAGTCATATTTTGTAAAGGCTAATGAAAGGAAAATAAGTGTCCAGTGCGATAAGAAAAGAGATGCAAAATGCCATGAGAAATTATTTACGATATGGCGGCCAGTTCTAGAATGTTTATTTCCGTCTGGTCTCACAGCCACACATCACTGGTGTTCGAGAACCGGTGTTTTGTTCGAAGACAGAGGCATTTGACTGCTGAATTTGCTGTTCGAAATATGAAAAGTTTGAGAACCAAGGTTTGACTATATAACCTATGAGTTGCTAGTTTTAGTGACTGTACTAAATTCTGATTGGAATTCAATATTGTCTTGGTGGCCTGAAACCACATCCACTATAAAAAAGAGCGTTTTAATGCGGATAAATGTCATTGAAGTATTAACTTATAAGAGATTACTGTCAGAATTTGCAGTGCTGAACTCCTTGTAGCTTTTCTATGACACTAACTAATAGCTACTCGCTTATCCAATTTTCTTAATTTACAAAAAAACATGGGGGGGGGCAAAATGTATTTTTTAAACCTTTGGGACTGGGCAACTATGTGTTTTTTATTTTTTTTTTGCAATTTTTCCAATAAAAACACTAAAAAGCATTGTTTCGAGGTATAGGGGTGGGGTCGAAAAATGAAGGCGGAGCACATACCCTCTCCTACCACCTCCCCTCCCCCAATTGGGGCCACTACAAGTATAGAACTACCTTTTTTGTATTATCTGGTGATATATATATTATTGTGACTGTGTTATCAAATGAGGTGATAAATATGTATTTATGTGCCGTTCGCTTCTATTTTCATTGAAAAATGTTTTCTCTGGTCGGTAAAATTATGCTGACAAGCTTTCAATTTACGGTCTTTCAAATGAAACTTTCCGTTGATACGCTGATAGTAATATGGCGTAAATTATTGGGGCTATTCGTCTTATTCACATTATTCTCCGAAAATGAAGGATCCTTACTAACGGTATTTGCCAATTAAGACAAGCCACTATACCCACTAAGACAATGTTTAATTTATCTTGTTTTTTTAATGCAATTTCGCTGGTATTTGGATCCATCTTACAAAAAGTATTTGATTCTCGCCAAAGACGGCGAATTATGTAAAGCGAAAGCGACTTAATAGCTTAGGTATATGAGCTCAAAGCTGTCACGTCCGAAGGTCGTATCTGGAAATTGTCAAAATCTGTATGCTAAGCTGGTCTCAAAGGACTGGTTAACAAATGGATATGACTAAGGAGGACCAAAGTGTGATTAAACATACATTGCCCCACTTATCCTCCCTTTATGAACATCCTACTAAATAGTTTTATATACTTTATATCAAAACTGCAAAAATGTCTGATGTGACCTTTAGACTCAATTGTGAAAACGTGACCAAAGCTTTGGTATATGGTAATTTCCGTAAAAATATGCCGTATACTTTTGTTTGCATTGCAAGAATACCCATGAGCCACTCGTGCATGGTTTGATAAAAGTAATAAGGACCATGTGCCTTAAGGAACTTAGACGCAAATTATAGAAATTACATTTTGCTTTTTCTTAATTCAAACGTTTGAAGATTAACATTTCTTAGATGGTGCAAAATTTAAAAAGGGAAAAAAACGTGCACTTGTAGAAAGGTGGCTTTTGACCTTTTTAGCTCGTACTTCTGTAGCTGCGCTGTTGCTGTTGCAGGAGGGGGAGGGCTCTAGGGGAAAAACCGAAGAGTGTGGTGGAACTGGACTAATAATCGTGGGTCGCGTGTTGAATGCCTTAAATGTTTTAGAAAATGTCTGTTATTGTAAAAATATCCAAGCACATTTTTTATTTTTTCCACTCTTCGAACAAATATGCTGCAAAATATTTTATGTTAAATAAAACCACCAAAGCTTGTTGGACGTATTTTATTTGTTTGCAGTCCCTCTGCCTTAAATAGGTTACTGTTAAAGGTTTTTACTCTGTTCTTAAACTAGATTATTTGAACTGTATTTTGAGAAACGTTTTATGATTTCAATTACTGCCCAAAAGCTTGTTTTCATTGCAAAACAGAAGTGGGGATAAATATAAAACAAAAGTTTTGAGTGACGTTTATATGAAGGGGTTCCCGTTTATGTGAAAGGGACCTGTAATGTCTCACAAAGAAATTCGCTTTTCTTTTGAGGAAATTGTATGCTTTTATTTTACTGGTGGTTGAATGGCTTGTCAAAAAAAAAAGAAGAAAGAAAGGTATTAAACCATGAGATTTTTGGCCACGCTCAGGAAATTTTAAATGCAGTCACTTTTTGGTTTTGGCCGGACACTCGCCAAAAACAGTGCTTAAGCACATTTTAATTTGCGCTATATTTGTTTTTGCAGAATTAATGTTTTGTTTGGAAATACTTGGATGAGAGATGTGCAAAATATGCGTAGGAAAATGTGGTAAAAACAAGCTTCGCAGATTAATTTTTTTACGGCAGCTGTTTTTTTGTTAGTATCAAGATACATTAAAAAAAATACGAGGGGGGGTGGTTGTAAATATAAAAATTTTGCTAAACAGGTGAATTATGCGAAAAATTTGAGAAAATATCTCTGGGAATTTTGGATTGCCTGGGCCTGAGCCTTTGCATGTAGCCCTTGCTCTCAAATTACCAGTAATTCGCTTATTTTTTCACTTTAGTCGGAAACCAGACAGTAGACTGTCCTGCCAGCAGCAATGGACCTTGGAGTGGTTTGCGACGTCCACTTTGATGTCCCCCTCCCATGGCTCCAAATCCTCGTTGACGCTATTTTTGTCCCCCTGATTTTTTTTTTCTATGAGGGGGCTAGTTCGCAAACAAGGATGTTTTGATACATTGCATCAGTGGTACGACACAAAGAGTGGCCAAGGATACGTTTCTTGATATTATATACATAACATATACATACCATACATACATATACATGAATATTGATGCTCAACAGAGAGGTTTTGAGTTTTATCGGCTTGATTATGCTAAAGCCGATTATGAATCAATGCGACAATTTATTTTGTCTATTAATATCATGTATGAACTAAAAAATAATCATGTTTCTCCGGACACCGCGTTTGACTTTGTAAAAAAAAGTGTTTAGGCAATGTAGGGATAAATTTGTTCCTTTGGTGAAGAATTTTTCCGGTCGCAGAAATAATCCTAAACTTCCGAGACATATACTCCAAGCAATACGTGAAAAAAAATAGGCTTTGGCGGTCTTATATTGAGTCACCACATAGTAATGTAGTCAGACAAGGGCATTTGGATACTCAGTTGCAAGAGGATTCAGGTGAATGGCATGCGTATTCACTAGCGAGAAACAAGGTCACTCGGCTTCTTAGTTATTCACTCAAGCACCACATCACCTAAAATATTTTGGAAATATGTAAATAGGAATAAGCCTAACCTTGCACCATCTACATCCACGTTCACACATCAGGATACACACCAAAAGATTGATAGTGATTCTGAGAAGGCTCTTATTTTTAACCAAATTTTTTCTTCAGTTTTGTTAAAACATAGCCAATTCATTCAAATGAAGCTAATTTTGCATCTCAAGTAGAGTCGATTGTGTCGCCGGACATTCTTGTTCCATTGATGATTCAGATTTCTCATTGACTGATGTTTATACTATTCTTATAAAATTGGATGCGTCTAAAGCGCCGGATAGAGACGGTTTCCCGAACATAATGATAAGACAAATTGCTCATGTAATTGCAGACCCACTTACCTATATATTTAACTTGTCTTTGGCGCATGGACTGTGTCCGTCAGGGTGGAAGAAGGCCTTGGTAAAGCCACTTCACAAAAGTGGCTCCAGGTCAGATTTTAAAAACTATCGGCCAATTTCAGTTACGTCTATTTTTTGCCGAGTGATGGAAACGTTGATTGTTTCACGCGTTCAAAAGTATTTTGACGGAAATCATCTTTGGAATCCTGCTCAGCATGGTTTTCGAAAAAATAGGTCTTGTAATACTCAGCTTCTTGAGGTTATTTTGGACTTTCAACGTTTTGCCGATTTAGCTATACCCTTTGACTGCATTTACATCGACTTCTCGAAGGCTTTCGACAAAGTCTCAATAACCACCCTTCTTAAAAAATGTGCAGCTTATAAATTGGGTAAAAAAAAAACAATTGCATTTATTGCTGATTATCTAAATGGACGAACTCAGCAGGTTGTTGTTGGTGAAGTTATGTCATCCTCAATTGATGTGTCAAGCGAAGTCCCCCAGGGTAGCTGCCTGGGTCCAATTTTATTTTGTCTATTTGTTAATGATCTGCCTTCCTCTGTTCAGCATTCTACTGTCAAGATGTTCGCGGATGATGTAAAACTTTATCTACCAGTACGAGACCAAAACGATGTGCAACTTTTACAGCAGGATCATGAGTCTCTAACTTATTGATGCGAATCTAATTCCATGTTCATAAACCCTTCTAAGTGTGTTGTTCTACACTATGCTCGTAAACTCCCACTTGTGCATACTTACCAGCTGTCTGGCATACGAATCCCTTCTAACGAAATAGTGCGTGACCTTGGCGTTTACTTTGATATCCAATTGAAATTTGATAAGCATGTTTCGGAAATTGTAAAGAATGCAAATTATCGTTTATCGTCTATAAGGAGAAGCTTTAGTAGGTTTAACCTTCGTAATTTCTTACTACTATACAAATCAATGGTCCGCCCTCTTCTCGAGTGTAATACTTCTGTTTGGTTTCCATTAAGTCTAACGGATGAGCATAGGATAGAAAAGGTTCACAGAAGGGCCACTAGATTGGTCCCATACCTTCAGCGCCTTTCCTATCCGCAGAGACTTTCTAGACTTCAACTCCCGTCGTTGAAGTTTCGTAGACGTCGCAATGACCTTGTAAATGTGTTTCGTATAATTAAAGGAGTGGATGATGTTGATCCAAATTTATTTTTTAAATTTAGCCATTATCACTCTACTCGTCAGCATGATTATAAATTATATCCCCCAAAACCACTGAAAAAAAATGGTCAATTATCTTTCGTTAGTAGAGTTGCCGGACCATGGAATGGTTTGCCTTTGGAGGTTGTCGAGGCAGAGAGTGTTCGAATTTTTAAGAGTGTATTAGTAAATACGCCTTTTTATTTAGACGCTTTTGTTGTGTAGTGTCGTATTATTTAGAAGTTTTTGCTGTTTAGTTTGTCGTTGCCAATTTACTTTAGATTAGTATTATGATTTTGTGTTTTTGTGTTTTTGCGACAAGCATTAATGCTTACCGCTATTCGTAATAATAAATAAATGAATAAATAACGTGATACTTGATACACAAAGTAGCCGTTTCGGCTATGTTTCATGATACTCAGTGGCAGTTCTTCTTCTTGGTTACAGTAACTTCTTACTTTGCTCTTTGAAATCCTATTCTATATATTGCTGCTGAGGATATAACGAATATTTTTGGCTCATTCATTTGTCACTGATGTTGATTACGAAATTCGTTTATGTTGGCTATTTAGCTGAGAATAAAACATTTGTACAACTTTACTCAAGTATAAAAGAGAAATTTTTTATTCTAATATCTCCTCTACGTCCCTCAGTTTGTAAAGAAAATATAATTTTATGATCGAAAAAAAGAACAAAAAATTGAGGCTATTGGCTGTACGGAGGAATTCGCTTCAAAAGGTTTGCAAGCTTCGCTTGATCGCATAATTTTTGAAAGTTACCTAAATAGATCAACTCTTTAAGACTTTCTTTTTTTTTATTTCATGATTAATCGTGTCCTTCTTGTTGGGTATAGAACTCATTTGTAATGTCAAACGATATACCTGATGATTTATTGCTCATGGACCCTAGTGAATTTTAGTATTTTTGTTAATATAGAGCTTATTCTCATTTCCAGGAAGAAGAGAAAGTGCTTGGTCACTAGTTGTGCTCAACACGACTTTTGAAGCTGCACCAAGTTCTGCACCACGAGATTTAACCGTAGTGCCCATGGAAGACAACCCCACAATGATTAACTTAAACTGGCAACCTCCAAAACAACCCAATGGACAAATCACTGGATATGTTATATTTTATACAACAGATAATAGCCAAAGAGATCGTGATTGGGTTGTTGAAGCAATTGTTGGTGACAAAATGACAACATTGATCAAAGGACTCACTTTAGATACGACCTACTTTTTTAAGATTCAAGCAAGAAATAATAAAGGATATGGACCGCTTTCTCCCGTTGTTACTTACAGAACAGGAGCCGGTAAGCCATATGATGGACGGCTTTCTTTTTTTTATAGCGAGGATTTTTTTTCTTTACTTTAATTTTTGTTAAATTTTTTGTGATCTACAATCATCACTTACGAGGTATAATAAGCTATTTTTCGACAATGTATATGCTAAACAATTCTACTTGAATTAGTCTCGGAAGACTTTCTTTAATGGGGTAATTTCCTTAATGGGCTAGCCTATTAACGGGCTAAATAGGCCATTTAAAATTCGCTATAGGCCAAAAAGATTCCATTTTAAATTTTTAATGAGAGCTTGAAATTTTTCAATAAGAAAAGTAGAAAAAAATATTGTAAGTATATCTGTGAATATGCAGCAGTTTCCTAATGCCCAGGGGACAAAAGCGTTAATTAAAGCAGGTAAAAAAAAAAAAAAAAAAACAACAACAGCATAATAACGAGTTAAAGGCAAATGATGTGAAGGTAGTTTCATTATAGAGCCAATTTAAAAAATAATTAAAAAAAAGAGATATATAAAGATATGATTGGTCATATAATCTCAGTTTTCAAGACTCTTTGAGACTTCACATGGAAAGCTGGCACTTATGAATAAAATTTATACACGATTTCGCTTTACGTCAAAACTTAGGCATGAACGTTAGCTTTCTGGAACAAGGAAATTTAAGATTGAGAAAGTATAGACGAATTATAACAAGTCTTTTTAATCCCCTCCACATTGAAATGTGTTTATTGACGAGTAAATAAAGTAATTAAAAGATAGACATTCAAATGAAAATACAAGAGATGAAATAAAAAGAAAACAAACAATTATTTAGACATTTTCCAGGCACGGATGTAGGCTTTGAATGGATTTACAAATGAATTTGATATTACGAATTCATTTAAAATATTCAATTTTCAATATTGAATATTTACAAATATTCAGGCAAGGGCATTGCATTTCTAAAGAAAAGAAATATTGCCATTAAGGAATAAACAAACGGGGGGGGGGGGGGGGTATGCAGTATGCGAAATAAAAAGAAAATTAACTTACATAATGTATAAACCAAATACAACATGGGAAATAAGAAATTATGATGCTTCTCATAAACACCAACACTATAAAAAATGGATGCAGTTACAACACGCTTTCTATGCTTTTGAAATCTTGTTGACATTTCGTCCATTTTCTCTGTACTACCAAATACTATTTATTTCTTAGTGAAGTAAGTATTCTTGATCCATGTAGGAAGGAAAAAAAAAAGCTTACAGTATCTGAAAAACTGTATCAGGCTTTCGGTTTTGTAAGAAAAAAAAAAACAAAAACAAATCAAATATTATGTGATAAAAGGAATGTATAGAGATTTTGAAAAAAAAGAGATGAATAAAAAAAAACATCATAAAAGAAAAAAAGATCTTAAGCGTCTTAAAAATCTAGGAGGTATGCTTCTGCAAATAACAAGCATTCTATTATACTTACTCTTGTGGTAAATATAAACAATATTCGCGCACCTTTGGGCCGCCGTGTATGATGTAGCCAGTTTTGTTTCACAGTGAGCTGCGTTAGTAGTAGTAATATTATCTATGACGCCTCCTTCCTGCTCAAGAAAAGTTTATATTTATCAATTTCTTTATTTATATGTTTTATATTTGAGGTTAGAACATATGATGGTCAATACTTGGAATATAAAGTGTATTCACTGCATAATTCCACGTTCACAGTGTTTATCACTATATTTTTTTTTTGTCGTTTAATGAAGAATTATATTTATTAGATATGTTTTCCAAAGCACCTACTGCAACCTGTTACACCACCTCACTGCACTTAAAACTCCAATAAAAGGTCGCGTGCTCCTCCTCCACCTGAATTTATTGAAAGTTTCTCTCTTTAGGCCTACCCCTTCCCATGAAATCCCAATTTTACTTATGATCTTCTTTACGAGCCCACCTCACTTGCGGACGACCTGCTTTTCGCTTGGCCCTATATGGATGGGCAATAAGCCCAACTTTTGGCTTTCTGTAATCCTTCATCCCTTAGTCCTGCCCTAGTCATCTCAAGCTTTCTTTCATTATAGCCCTAAAAAGTAAGACCAGTACCAGTGCTAATGGAGACAAACTATATGTTTATCAGTTTTAGACCATTTTAGTTTAATAATTTTTATCAGTGCTTTAGCTTTGTGCAAACCATCACAGTATATAAATGGTTATCTTTTGTTTCATGCAATTAATAATAAACGTTCTGACTAAAGGTTTCCTGATATTTCTGTAAAAAATGTACTCACTACAACCAGGTGTGTTGTATTGGGTCGATTTGGGAATAAGGTTGCTTCACTCATTGAAACTTGTGAGATGAGGACCCTGCTACTATTCAGGGAAAGTTTTGAAAGTTTTGCCTTAATTGTTTACCCTTCAAATAATCTTATTTTTTTATTTTCTCGACTATACCCCCCATCCTCGAAGAAGTCCCCATGAATATCTCTATATGTGCCTAGTTGGTTCTGCATATGAATTGCCTTTCTTTATAAGTGAATGGAGTTAGAATTTCCTCATGAATTGAAGTCAGAGCCCAAGTGAAACGTTAAAGAATAAAAATAAATAAAGAGTTTGCTTTAGAGCTGAACTCCTGAAAATAAGGAAAGTTGAGTCAAATTGGATCTTAATGAAATTTGATGACCTCTTCATTTTGAAAATCTATTATTTTTAAGATGTCCTTCTAATTTTACGTACTTTTAATCATCTCAACATTGGCTGTCTTAATAATCCCCTGCACCCCTTACCCCAGCCAAATCCTCATGAATATCCAAATTTGTGCCTAGTTGGCTTTGTAAATGGAATTTTTTTCTAGAAGTGGAATGGAGTTAGAATGTCTTCAAGAATTGAAGTCACAGCCCAAATGAAATATTAACGAATAAAAACAAAGAAAGAGTTGTATTATATGTCAAACCCCTGAAAATAAGGGGAGCTGCGTTGGATTTGGTTTAATTTTTGGATGGCTCGAACGACTTGGATATATTTCGGGTTGTTGCACAGAGTAAAGTTGGTAGAAAAATGAAGTGCTACAACTTCTCTCTAAAGGTGTAATAAAACTTTAAATATTTGAAAGCTGTATAAAATGTGACGTGTATATTTGCATTGGAATTTTATTCCTTATTCTAAGAAATATTTATAATTTGTTGTATTCCTTTTTTGATTGCTATACACTTTTCCATTTCCATTGTTAATATTTATGGTTCTTTTACTTTCAGCCCATGGTCTAAGCTCCCTAAGCTTAGGTGACTCTCGTGGTGGTATATCAAATGCACTGCTATATATAATACTTGGAGCGTCTGGAGGAATTATTTTAATACTGCTAGCCATACTTCTTGTTTTTGCCTGCAAACGCAAAACTGGGTCGAGAGATGAATCTCCAGATCGATCAAAGAAGGGGTAGCTATTTTTTTTATTTTTTTTTTGTCATGTAGAAGGAAATAATTTTTTGTTTCATTTCGTTCCTTGTTCATTTTGAAAATTCATTCTGTTTTCTTTTTCCGTCTACTTTTTCTTTTACGTTCGTCTGACTGTCTTTTTTTTCGATTATAATGGACTTCAGTAATATAGTGATTGATTGGTTCGGAGACGAGAGAAGAAGAAAATCTTCTAGCATAATCGAGGTCGCGGTTACTTAAAAGTAATCGAGGTTACTTAAAATCGAGGTTAAAAATCGAGGCATAATCGAGGTAACTTCAGGCCGTAGATGACTCATAGATTATAACCTTTAGCTGTTTCTACTTTGCAGGTAGTAAATTACTTGGTATGATGATATTTTTTAGACATAGAGATGATGCAAAAAAGTTTTAAGAGAAGAACAGTGCGGTTTTCGGAAGGGTAGAGGATATGTAGATCAAATTCTCACTCTTGGGTTAATAATCGAGAAACACCTGAGTCATCATCACCTTTATCTTCAATTTTGTAGATTATGAGCAAGTGTTCAACTCAGTTGATAAAAGAGCTTTAACGAAGGTCTTATCCTTGTATGATATACCAGACAAAAACATAAAAGTGATTAGTGCTGTGTACGAGAATACCACTGCTGTGGTTAAGGTAGGAAATGAAGTTAGTAACTGGTTTCGTATTAAAGCAGGGGTTAAGTAGTTTTTTTGTTCTGTCTCCGTTTGTATGGATTTTTTTGATGGACTCTGTCTTAAGAAGTACAGAAAAGAGAATGGGAGAAGACTGGATCAAATGAGGAAGAAATTATTTCCTGGACTTAGATTATGCTGATGATGAATAAAATGAATGCAATTTTAAAGGTTTTGCGAGTTCTGGCTGCTAGAATAGGTTTGAGAATGAATGTTAAGAAGACCAAATCGCTAAGGCTAGGAATAAGTGAAGATGTAAAGGTGAAGTTGGGCAACAAATATATCGATCAAGTGGATAGCTTAACCTTGGTAGTAATATTGGCAAAGACGGAGGAGCAGTAAAGATGTTAAGAAGACCAAGTCGCTAAGGCTAGGAATAAGTGACGATGTAAAGTGAAGTTGGGCAACAAAAAGATCGATCAAGTGGAAAGCTCAACTTACCTTGGGAGTAATATTGGTAAAGACGGAGGAGCAGTAAAGATGTTAAAAGTAGAATAACCAAGGCTCAAGAGGTTTTTTCACACTTGAAAAAGGTTTGGAAGAAAATGAAGATAATTGTGGGAGCCAAGATTAGGATATTGGAAGCTACAGTGATGACAGTGGTCAAATATGGCCCTGAAGCATGGGCGCTCCGAAAAACGGAAGAAGATTTGCTAGAATGTTTTCCAGAGAAATTGCCTATGGATTATTTGATGGTTCGGCTGACTGACCGTGTTTCAAACAATAGCCTGTACGAAAAGTTTGATCCAATCCCAATTTCTAGGGCTATAATAAAAAAAGTTAGAGATGGTTAGGGCATGTTTTGCGAATTAAGGGTGACAGATTGCCAAAAAATGTCCTTTTCAGCAAACCGTATAG
The DNA here is from genome assembly GCF_032884065.1 of Artemia franciscana. Lineage (NCBI taxonomy): Eukaryota > Metazoa > Arthropoda > Branchiopoda > Anostraca > Artemiidae > Artemia > Artemia franciscana. Next base: position 3,471,910 of record NC_088872.1, read on the forward strand.
AGCTAAACGGAAAGCAAGTAGTGCAGTGTTGAGCTGGGAGAATGCCATAAAGACAGATATAAAGGAAATGGGAGCTTCCTGGGAGGGCGTGAAGAGGGAAGCTTTGAATAGACTAGGACGGGGGAGGAGCGTGCATAGCTGCATTGGCCTCAGGTGACTAGGTGAGGCTCAGGCAGCTCAGGTGGCATTAGACCTATTATTTAAGAAATTAAGATCTTTAAGTATTTTATTTAAAGTTTGTTCTTGTTGAATATACTTTCTTAAGGGCATAGTTCATTTTATATATATTATGCAATCTCTCTATCTCCCTTCCTCTCTGTTGCTCTTTCTCCCTTGCTCTTTCTCTTTCTTCGTCTCTCCCTCTCCTCCTCTATTTCTCCCTCCCTTTCTGCCTCTCTTTCTCCCTCCCCTTCTCCTTATCTTTCTCTTTCCTTCTCCCTCTTTCTCCATCCATCTTCCTCCTTATCTCTCACCCTCTCTCTTTTCTTTGTCCCTCTCTTTACCCCTCTTTCTCTGCATATCTCTTTCATCCTTTCTTTCTCTTTCATTTTTACTATTCTCTGTTCTCCTAATATTAAAGGTCTATCTCAGTCAACTAATTATTAGCAATGAACATTTTGAGGTATCAATCTTCTTCTTAGTATAATTTATTTTTTTATCAGCCATTTTAGCATTTTTCCATTAATAATGGTGTCTTACTGGGAATAAAGTTTTCAGATGACAAATTAATTAGATGAAAAACCGAGAAAGAGACGAAAATTTGGCATAAGACGCCTTACAGTATTCAAAGGGCCTTTGTCAGTTCACTGTTGTTTAATATTCTTTAATTATCTGTTTTTATTTATCTACTTCAGTTTCTGTACTTTTATAATCATTTTCATTTTTTTTTCTTCGATGTTTGTATAGGCACTTTAAAGGAACAGTTTGTCCAAAAAACCCGCCCGGTCTCTTTCTTTTTTTCTTTTTAATCTTTTTCTACCTTTATTCTGTTTCTATAATCATTTTTTTTTTAATCCATTAAAAGTGGTACTTTCTCTATGCTTTTCTCTTAGCTACGTTAAAGGAACAATGCGTCCTGAAAATCCTCCTGACCTATGGATACATCATGATAAAATGGAAATGCGAACACTTGATAAGCAACGTTCTGGTTCTCAAAGTACTGTTGATCCACTGCCGAGGCTGTCCCAAGATTTAGACTCAATTGATGGCGGAATTTCTGCTACAGGCCTGCGAGCAAATGATTCTCTCGACAGAAGAGGCTATTCTTCAGCTTATATGGGTATGTTTTTTCCACCCAATTCTGTGATATTATCATGATTGTAGCTGTAGTGCCCTTAGTAACGAAGGACTAAAAAGTGCAATATATATATATATATATATATATATATATATATATATATATATATATATATATATATATATATATATATATATATATATACAAATTAATAAAGGACTGGGAAGTGAAAAAAATTCCCATATCGAGCTGATTCAGTAAGGGTAACTCTTATCTAAATTATTGTTAATAGTAAAAGGACATTTTGAAAACAAATTTAAGGAAATTTAGAAAAATGACATGGAACTAAAAAATTGGCATCAGATTGATATAAAACTCCATTGGAGTCGCCCTGGCTAAAAACCCTAATAAGGAAAGTTCTAGTCTCCTGTTTCAAACTGGAAGTCTTAAGGATAGACAGTGCAATGTAATTGTTTCTTGCATGCACAGGAGAAGGGGTGTCGAACACATGTCGGACCAAATAAAAAAAAGGTTGTTTTGCCAGAAAACTGTTACTTTTTTTCTGAATTAACATATGCGCAATTATCGCTCATTTTATAAGATAGGTGGGAAAAAAGTTAAAATGGTTTTTGTACCGTGTTTCCTGCCAACGATGTAATTTTATCCAATTAAAAATTATTAATTTTTATTATTTTATCGTTGATTTTTAATTATTAATTATTTTCAGTTATTCTTTAATAAAAAAGATTTTATAGTTATTAATTAGAAAATAGCCTGCTTCTTTCGTCTATCTTTTTCTTCTTCTACTAATCTTATGCATGAGATTTCTGCCTCTCTCATATGCACTGGCATTTTAGGTATATTTTTTCTTCTTTTATTTATCAGTATAGAATTTTGTTCCCTTTTGAAGGGTTAGGTCCAACCAAAGACCTATAGACACCAAATAATGCCATTTTAAGCAATCTTTTTGCGTCTTTTCTTTGTTGATGAAATACAACTTATATAAATAGACCTTAGACAAGAAATACATAACTATAGCCCAGCTATTGTAGCCCAAAGGCTCCTATGCTTGCTTTGGAATAGCGTGGCTTAAGTTCAAATCTTGGTTGCTGCATTGAAAGTTATTTGCATGTGCACTTCTATCATAAAAACTTTAGTTGCTACAGCAAAACGGCAAAGGGCCTGGGGTCCAATCTTAACTTTCACAGAGCCCAGAATTGCAAGGAGATCTTGCATTAACGCCCTCAAATAATCAAACAAAGAGAGGAGGAATATAGCCTACTTGGACTATAATTGCTACTCTTGAAACAATTTTGTTTTGTGAGAACATTTTTCATCTAAGGTTTCTCAACGTAGTTTTACCTGAGTCATAGTGTTGTATACGCGTAAAGTCTCTGTTAACAGAAAACTAATTTCTGTTATGGTATAGCCGCTTAAAACCGTTTCTTACAAAATTTTACACGAAATTTTGGATGGACTGCTGACTCATACGTGAAGTTACTCATATAAACATTTTAGAGTTGACGAAGGATTTGGAACGGAAATTAGTATTCTACCAGTTACTTGTATCTAAAAATTTTGTCTTTTATTTTAAATAAATATAGTCAAACTTAGATCACTAAATTTTAAGGAAAGTATACCACTGTGAAGCGCACTTACTGTTAAATTTGAAGATTTGCACTTCCTTCCTGAACAGCGTTGCCATCTAATTTTTTAATGCACAGAACTGGATGTTTTCAGTGAACCATCCATCGATAACCATTAAGAAGTAAGAACTTCAAAAACCGCAAATCTTAATGTCGTTTTTAATAACTTAAAAATGACAATAAGAATGTGTTGGTAACAATAAGTATATTAGTAACCGGTTCATTGCCTTTTAGTTACTGGACTTTAAAGATATTTATACATTTTTATAAAATTTAAGGATATTATATAAGCTATATATGAGAAAGTTTCAGCAAAATAAATGTTAGATTTTTATATTTTTTGTTCTTCCCCTCACAAAGTAACGACGTGTGAAATCGCTTAAAATCTAGTTATTTAATAGAATTCTATAGAATTTTAAAGAATCTGCCGAATTTTAAGGTCTTCATTTCAGACTTCGGGCACCAAAGATCACTGTTTTCATCTATCTAACGGCTGTATCCTTCTATGACGAATTAGTGCCCGTTATGATAAGTTCTTAAATAATGGTCGTAACTATGTTCTAAGATAGCTGATTTGTACTAACCGCTCCGATAATTTTTTTCCAAATATGTACTTTATTTGACCTGGACTCATTGCCCTACTGAGCTTACTTCTTGATTATCTGTCATATGTAGGATTTTGAAGCGAATAGAACGTTAAAATGCCCTTATAGCCAATCATATACATTCTCTCTGCGGTGATCTGAGTCGCACTTGACTTAGAGGGATTATACCAGCATTATGAGTCTTCCAATAAAAGGTCTGTGGGTCAAACTATACATCATTATTTTGTTCTTAGACTTAGCGTATGATTTGCCTTTTTTTATGGAATTATTTCGCTGTAGGCCTATATGCTGCATGCGCTTTTTATATTTTGTTTTGCCTTTAATTTCTGTTTTATTTTGTCTATAGGCGACTCTGTGAGTGATATCAGTAGAAGTTCAACTAATTCAGGATATCGTAAAGCTCGCCGCACTAAACCTTTAATGTTACCCATACTAACTCAGCTGCCTCGCGATTGTAAGTTTCGTGTTCTTTTCTTAACTAACTGCTTGTTTTTTAGTTCGATTCTCTTTCGATTTTTTTTCTAATTCGTGTACGATGATGAAAAAAAATGAAGATTCTAGTTGAATTTCAAAACGAATATTTTTCCGTTACAGACAAAGGTCTGTGGCTGCCTTGATATCCTTGAGGTGTCAATTGAGATAGGATAATTTGACGAAAGGAGAAATAATGAAAAAGGAAAGAGCCTAATGGAATAGGGCCTGTGGCTACTTTGGTGGCTTTGCTCTGCCCTTTCAAATATCATAAATGAAATTCAAAAGTAGGAGCGTGACAAAGGATGGATTGTGGTTACCTCGATGCCCTTTGTATGTTCGTTCGGGTTGTTTTTTTTTTTTTTTCAAAAAGAAAGATGGTAAAGAGACACCGTGGCTGTTTTGATGTCCTTGCTTCTCAAATATTGTGAATATTGATTAAAAAGAAAAGGGCATAACAGAGGAGGGGCTGGGGGCACCTCGATACTCTTTATCGCTCTCTTCATATTGATTTTTTTTTTTTTTAAAGAAAGGAGTATAACAGTTGAGGTACTGGGGCTGCTTCGATGTTTTTTTGTGTTCAGATATCATACATACCTGTTGAAAAAGAAATGAGCATAACAAAGGATTAGTTGTGGCTGCCTTGATGCCCTTCGCGGGTCCCTTTAATTTTTTTTTCAAAAATAGAGGAGCATAACTGAGGAGTTGATATGGCTGCTTCGATACCCTTCGCGGGTCCCTTTAATTTTTTTTTAAAAATAGAGGAGCATAACTGAGGAGTTGATATGGCTGCTTCGATACCCCTCGCGGGTCCCTTTAATTTTTTTTCAAAAATATAGGAGCATAACTGAGGAGTTGATATGGCTGCTTCGATACCCTTATTGCGTCCCTCGTAATATAACAAAAAAATATTTAAGAAAAATAATAATAATGAAAATGATATGAGAATAACAGAGAAGGGGCTCTGGCTGTCTTGGTGTCCTGGCTTTGCTCTTCGGAATCTAATCCAATCTTTATTGAAGAAAGAAGTAATAATGAATTCTAAAAGAACATAACAGCGGAGAAGTTGCTGCTTGCTTTGGAGCTATTGCCCTTCAAATAGACTAAATATTTATTGAAAAAGAAGGAGCAGTAATGAAAAAGAAAAAAAGCGTTGGAAGGGGCTGGGACTGCCCCGATGTTTTCCCTGGGCTCCTTGAAATAGGAATTTTTTCTAAGAAAAAACAATTACTAAGAAGAAATAGGTATAACAGAGGAGGGGCAATGGCTGTCTCGATGTTGTGGCAGTGCCCTTCGAAATATGACAAATACTTTTCTTAGAGAATAGAGTGATAATGAAACGAAATAAGTGTAACGAAGAGCGGCTATGGTCTCGATGTCCGTGCTGTGTCCCTTAAAAAGAATATTTTTCTTTTTTACTGAAAGGAGTAATAACGAAAAAAAAAATGTAAAAAGCGAAGTGCTGTAGTTGCTTTGATATCCTTTTTGTCTCCATTGTAATAGAATATATGAAAAAATAGTTAAGGAAGAAGCATAATAGAGGAAGAACTGCTTCTATATCGGTACCCTTGATATGCTACTACTAATGCTATAACAAGTCACTGCAGCACCAAGCCGCCTGAGGCGAACACAGCTACGCGAGCTCATCTACATCCCAATCTATTAAACGCCCCCCTCTTTACACCCTCCCAAGAAGTTTCCTTTTTCCTTAAATCTTTCCTTACGACTTTTTCCCACCCTATTCGGGGACAACTTCTTTTTGTTTGTCCCTAGGCGGTTGGATGACGAGGACTATCATTGGCAATCTATCATCCTTCATCCGCAGAACGTTCCATAGTCATTTCAATTATTCTCGTTATAGACTTAGAAAGCTGGATTGAACCACATTTGTCGTACAGCTTACTGTTTGAGATACGGTCAGTCAGTCGGGTACTCAAAACAATCTATTGGCGATTTCTCTGGAAAACATATTGCAAATCCTCCCCTTTTTCTTAGAGCACCCGCGCTTCAGAACCATACTTGACTAATGTCATCAATTTAGCTTCCAATATTCTAAGTTTGGTTCTCAGAATTATCAATTTATTCTATTTTTAACATTTTCACCATAAAGGAACATAAGTGAGAAGTGCTACGGTTACCATGGTGACCATGCCATGTCCCTTCAAACAGAATATATTGAAAAGGGAAAGAGCTGAATAAAAATAAACATTAGAGGGGGATTTTCAGTATCTGGTAAACAATTATGCTGCTGAAAATTAAAATGAAAAATAACGTTTAAAGACTCGAACAAAACCAGCAGTAAAAAAAGATCCTGTAAAATAGATCGCGTCCTTCATTGTACCACAATAAGCACGCTTTTGAATGAAAGTCCCCCCCCCCCCGTATGATTTCCCAGCACCAAGCGAAAATCAGCCCAAAATCAATACAATTTTCCTAGAACAGCCAAGGATAGGCTAGACTACCATTGGTAAGTGCTAGAATTGAACAAAACAATATATACCACCGCCAACTAACCAATTTCCCATTTAAAAGAAATATAAATGCTTTGTAAATGAAAATAATCATTGTAATTAAACAAAATGAATGACTATGTTGTCGATCTCCGCTTATCTGAATTAGGATGAAATAACCAAAAGTTCACATAGAAGTAATTTTAAAACCTTATATTTACCTTGAATCATTTCATTGTTACCATTTATATTTTCTTTTTTGTCATTGGGCCATCATAGCCCAGTTAGGCTGTATAGTCGAAAGTTGTTGTGAGAGTAAACAATTAATACTTTTCAATACTGCAAAAAATACTTGAATAATTTTTAAATATTGTTTTAATTAATACTTTTAATACTTCTGAAATTCTTTTATTTTATTTATCCTTCCTTTTTTCAGCGGCTGGAAATAAACTTCCTCTTTTTTTTCTTCACAGTTTGCATCCTTTTTGCCATCGTGTTTACACAACTACCCTTTCTCGTCACCGGCATAGACCGTTATCGGTTATCGTTACCGGTCATTTATTTTAGATTTAGCAATCGTCTTTGTTTTCTTTCTGAGAAGTATTTTATTTGAATTTCAGTTAAGGTTCCGATAATGAAAAACAAAGAAATTACAATGAAACATGAAAAAGGCTTTTTGAAAAAAAGCTTTTCCTTTTTGAAAAATAAGATTGCGTGTTGAAAGCCAATTTGACCAACAAACTCACTTTTTATTCTGAGGCTTTATCCTCACAATTAATATTGTGAAACGTTTCACATATCGAACCGATTTATACCGAATTGGACGGTCAAAACCTCATTAAAACCTCAGAACGATTTATATCGAATCTTCGATGAAAACTATGTCGAATACCTTTCATTTTCGTCATTGGATGGTAAAGCTGACTTAAATATGACTGCCATAGCCTCTGCCTTTCTTAGATATACAATGCACAGTTTTTGTCAAAAAAGGGATTTTAGTCTCAACACTATGTTTGGTACTTGCAAAAGTGCATAGATATAACAATTTCCTTTAAAATAGGTCTCTAAACAACTTTCTATTATGTTCCAGCGTCCTGCTAACAGTGGAGGAAAATGAAAAGAGGGCCCATCAGTGCTGCTCATTTAAAAAGGCGATTTTCTTTGTTTTTCAAGCGAGGGGATTGTGAGGTTCCTGTATAAGTTTTTTGCCCATAGGAACTCCAATGGTGTACCTTTTTGTTTTGATCCGACACAGTTTTTTACGAGTGTCAGGATTTTTCTCAAATCTAAATTTGTTTTCAGAATAACATTTTACTATTAAGACTAATCTAGATACTACTTATTATTCCTGATTTTGCTGGAAATAACAATTTTTTTAATAGCCTCTTCTCTTTTTAAACTTATTTTTAATTCTTAGTTACTATGGGCCGTGGTTCGTTTCTTTCTAAGCTGTGGCTACTGCTGCAACCATGATTCGTGAAGTTCTTAGATCTGAAGCTTTAGCACTAAAGAACTTTGCTGCTTTTAACTCTAGGCTTTCACAAATATATTCCCAGAAAAATAAGGATTAATTCATAGATTTTTTTATTTAAGTTCATTAATAAAATAATTACATAACATTTTTTATTTTCGTGTGCTGAAGGAATTTTTGAAAGGAAGTTTAACTAATGTCTTTTCAAACGTGCCTTCATTTTTTAGTATGTTTTTAGTATTTTTTAGTATGTTTCTATGCAACCATCAAGGAGAAAATGATATAAGCAAAATAAAACACACATTACATAAATAAGATTATTTATATTTTGTAATTTCATAAAGTTTTTTCATCTTCATCCCCTCCCCACCCTCCTATCAAAACATACTGCTGAAATTTAAATATCCCGTTCCTTTATTTTATTATCTTCTATCATATCTCCTATCAAACATAATCTCCTATCAAAACATACTGCTGAAATTTAAATATCCCGTTCCTTTATTTTATGATCTCCTATCATATCTCCTATCAAACATAATCTCCTATCAAAACATACTGCTGAAATTTAAATAGCCCGTTTCTTTATTTTATGATCTCCTAACATATCACCTATCAAACATAATCTCCTATCAAAACATACTGCTGAAATTTAAATATCCCGTTTCTTTATTTTATGATCTCCTATCATATCTCCTATCAAACATAGTCTCCTATCAAAACATACTGCTGAAATTTAAATATCCCGTTTCTTTATTTTATGATCTCCTATCATATCTCCTATCAAATATAATCTCATATCAAAACATACTGCTGAAATTTAAATAGCCCGTTTCTTTATTTTATGATCTCCTATCATAGCTCCTATCAAATATAATCTCATATCAAAACATACTGCTGAAATTTAAATAGCCCGTTTCTTTATTTTATGATCTCCTATCATATCTCCTATCAAATATAATCTCCTATCAAAACCTACTGCTGAAATTTAAATATCCCGTTCATTTATTTTATGATCTCCTATCATATCTCCTATCAAATATAATCTCATATCAAAACATACTGCTGAAATTTAAATAGCCAGTTTCTTTATTTTATGATCTCCTATCATATCTCCTATCAAATATAATCTCATATCAAAACATACTGCTGAAATTTAAATAGCCCGTTTCTTTATTTTATGATCTCCTATCATATCTCCTATCAAATATAATCTCATATCAAAACATACTGCTGAAATTTAAATAGCCCGTTTCTTTATTTTATGATTTCCTATCATATCTCCTATCAAATATACATATCAAAACATACTGCTGAAATTTAAATAGCCCGTTTCTTTATTTTATGATCTCCTATCATATCTCCTATCAAATATAATCTCATATCAAAACATACCGGTGAAATTTAAATAGCCCGTTTCTTTATTTTATGATCTCCTATCATATCTCCTATCAAATATAATCTCCTATCAAAACATACTGCTGAAATTTAAATATCCCGTTTCTTTATTTTATGATCTCCTATCATAGCTCCTATCAAATATAATCTCATATCAAAACATACTGCTGAAATTTAAATAGCCTGTTTCTTTATTTTATGATTTCCTATCATATCTCCTATCAAATATAATCTCCTATCAAAACATACTGCTGAAATTTAAATAGCCCGTTTCTTTATTTTATGATCTCCTATCATATCTCCTATCAAATAAAATCTCATATCAAAACATACTGCTGAAATTTAAATATCCCGTTTCTTTATTTTATGATCTCCTATCATATCTCCTATCAAATATAATCTCCTATCAAAACATACTGCTGAAATCTAAATATCCCGTTTCTTTATTTTATGATCTCCTATCATATCTCCTATCAAATATAATCTCATATCAAAACATACCGGTGAAATTTAAATAGCCCGTTTCTTTATTTTATGATCTCCTATCATATCTCCTATCAAATATAATCTCCTATCAAAACATACTGCTGAAATTTAAATATCCCGTTTCTTTATTTTACGATCTCCTATCATATCTCCTATCAAATATAATCTCCTATCAAAACATACTGCTGAAATTTAAATAGCCCGTTTCTTTATTTTATGATCTCCTATCATAGCTCCTATCAAATATAATCTCATATCAAAACATACTGCTGAAATTTAAATAGCCCGTTTCTTTATTTTATGATTTCCTATCATATCTCCTATCAAATATAATCTCCTATCAAAACATACTGCTGAAATTTAAATAGCCCGTTTCTTTATTTTATGATCTCCTATCATATCTCCTATCAAATATAATCTCCTATCAAAACATACTGCTGAAATTTAAATAGCCCGTTTCTTTATTTTATGATCTCCTATCATAGCTCCTATCAAATATAATCTCATATCAAAACATACTGCTGAAATTTAAATAGCCCGTTCCTTTATTTTATTATCTTCTATCATATCTCCTATCAAACATAATCTCCTATCAAAACATACTGCTGAAATTTAAATATCCCGTTTCTTTATTTTATGATCTCCTATCATATCTCCTATCAAATATAATCTCATATTAAAACATACTGCTGAAATTTAAATAGCCCGTTTCTTTATTTTATGATCTCCTATCATATCTCCTATCAAACATAATCTCCTATCAAAACATACTGCTGAAATTTAAATATCCCGTTTCTTTATTTTATGATCTCCTATCAAATATAATCTCATATCAAAACATACTGCTGAAATTTAAATATCCCGTTCATTTATTTTACAGCCTATATATAGTCTTCTGAGACCTCTGAGTAAAACTATAACAGTGGTATAACAAAACATTACAATTGAAACATATTAGCCTGTAAGATCCCCTTTTAATCTTTCAATCCCCCTCCATTGAACAGTTATGATTTTGTACATACATGAAAAGCATCTAGTGCTATAACACGTAATGTTCTGGCTTAAAATCGTCTAATTATTCTGATATTTGCACTAAAGGATATAATGTTTGGGTTCTTTTACGGGTTTAGAGGGGAGAGCTCAATACTAAAAATACAGCGACTATAGGTAACTCGATAACTTGAAATTCTCGATATCTCGAATAATTTCAATCCCCTTGGAAATTAGAAAAACTTGTCCAAGTCGAAAACCATGGCATGTGTGTAGTTTATATGAAGTCTATAATACAATAATAAAGTTATTCTTAACTTCGTAGTGGTTGTAGTGAGAAAATTTAGCGATTTTCTACCTCTGTAATTTGAATTTTATTTGGCTTACCTCTATAACTCGTTATATTTATAAGTCGAAATTTATGTAGAATGACCACCATAACTCAAAATATGCATAAGTTGAACTATACCTAACTCGATGAAAAATCGAGGTCCCGTGAATTTCGAGTTAGCGAGAGTCAATTGTATTCTGTTCTGTATTATGACTTTACAAGCTAAATTATGTTAAACAATGAAGGATGTAGCGCAGATAATTTTGAAATTCTGTGTATGGACGTTTGGAAACGTAGCATAAAATATAAATAAATCATATAAAACTATTCAATTTTGTATTATAAAAAATGAAGCACGCTAACATAATATGACTCCTTAGGTGTATCCACTCCAATCCCGACTGCCGTTAGCCAGCCGTCAACCTTAGAAGGTCGTGCTTTTGGTGGACCTTCAGCCAGAACGGTATCCCAACCTGGAGGTCGAGTGACTACAGGACTTAATGACACAGGTTATAATACACAGAGCAGTTACGATAGCAGATCATCTATTGTTGGCATACCCGCTTCAGTGCCTAGTGTCATACATCAAACTAGTGCTTATAGGTAAGTCCTAAGTATTCTAAACATAACCGTGATTGTATTATTATACAGCCGTTTCTTCATAAAAGAAACATTGGCCTCAATTTAGGATTAAGTGGGGGTGTATTTTTTTTTAATTAAAAGACTAAAAAAGATTGTTGTCGTTGAAAAGACAAAAAAGGTGTGTTTCAATGAAAATGAAAAAAAAGATGTAAAAAAATAGAAGAGGAGCAGTATAATCTAGGATGAGGGTGTGTTCTCCGTCAATTAGAGTCATTGGGGTGGGTATTAAAAGCTTTACAATCTGTTTCAAAAGGTATTGCATGAAAGTTATCGTATGACATCACTTTCAACTAACCAGAGTTCAGTTTCCACTGAGAAAAAGTTATTGGAAGGGAAAGTGGCATTTTTTCAATGAAAATACCAAAAAGACCTTTAAATGAAAACACCAAAAAAGGCTTTTTCGAAAAATATAGGGGGGAGAGGGTAAAATAACCTTGAAAGGGCGCGTGCCCTCCTTGAATTAATCTCATCGGGAAGCAACCAGTTGTAAAAAAAAAAAAAAATACAAAAACTACATCAAAAGCATAGATGGCGAGAAAACCAAGCACTTTTAAAAGCTAAATAAACAATAGAAATAAAATAAAGCAATTTCTGAATAAATTCCTAATTATTAGAATCTCTAAGGAGAAAATCTGCCATCAGCTCCACATGATGGCAGACTCTTGAAGCTCGGCAAAATGTATATGGAGTTCCACATGATGACAGACTTGAAGTAGTTGAAATGTTCTGCTGTATTTTATTTTCATATGTACCATTTCCGGAAATAGGATGGGGTGCAGAAACGAGAAACAGAGTCGACAAATGTTTTTTTATAAAACAAGTAATAATCGGCATTTGATTTTTATGCCACTTGGTATTTACCAAGTGACATATAGCGATCGCAATCTCTGTCAGTCTGTCGGTCTGTCTGTCTGTCGGTCCTGATTTTGCTAGTTCGGGCACTTCCAGATAAGCTAGGACAATCAAAATTGGCAGGCGCATCAGGGACCGGACCAATTTAAATTAGTAATAGTCGCTTCCCCGATTCGACCATCTAGGGGGGGGGGGGAGTGGAATGACCGTTAATTCGGAAAAATTCGAAAAATAAGATATTTTTAACTTACCAACGGGTTATCGGATCCTAATGAAATTGGATGTTTAGGAGGACCTCGTTTCTCAGAGCTCTTATTTTAAATCCCGACCAGATCCGATGACATTGGGGGGAGTTGGAGGGGAAACCGTAAATCTTGGAAAACGCATAGAATTGAGAAATAGGAATGGAACTTGGTTGGCAGAATAAGCACAAATCCTAGATACATGATTGACATAACTCTATCGGATCCGCTCTCTTTAGGTGAGATGGGGTGGGGGGATTTCTAGTGCTTAAGCGAGTTTGGTGCTTCTGTACGTGCGAGGACGATTAAAATTGATAGGCGTGTCAGGGAACTGCATAAATTGACTTGATAACAGTCGTTTCCCCGATTCGACCATCTGGGGGGGGGGGAGGCTGGAGAGAGGGTAAATCGTGAAAAATGAGGTATGTTCATCTCACGAATGGGTGATAAGATCTTAATGAAATTTGATATATAGAAAGATTTTATGTCTCAGATCGTCCATTTTCAATTCGGATCGGATCAGTGGACATTGGGGGTGGAGGGGGGACACGGAAATCTTGGAAACTGAAAATCTTGGAAACCGAAAATCTTGGAAAACGGTTAGAGTGGAGAGGTCGGGATGAAACTTGATGGGAAGAGTATATATATATATATATATATATATATATATATATATATATATATATATATATATATATATATATATATATATATATATATATATATATATATATATATATATATATATATACTAGCTGTTGGGGTGGCGCTTCGCGCCACCCCAACACCTAGTTGGTGGGGGCGCTTCGCGCCCCCCCCCAAGCCCCCCCGCGCGCGTAAGTCGTTACGCGCCATAATAGTTACGCGCCATTGTAGTTGTGTCCCTATGTCCCACCTGTGAATATAGATAGATATATATATATATGGTTTTAACTACGTAAAACTTGCGAATATACAACATTCTTTGCTGTCCCATTGTCTTTGCATATAAATAGATTGTCAGGTTTACCGACTCTTGAACATGCAACATATAATGGTCCATGGGAAAACAATCTGTATTCAGATCTATACCTCATGATTCTAATGATTGCCCTTGAGCTTTGTTGATGGTGATTGCTAATCGACCATTCCCTGTCCCGGTGTCCCGGTCGTCATTTACATCCCCCTGTTTCCTCCGGTGTCCCCGTTGTAGTTGTGTCCCTGTGTCCCGGTCGTCATTTATATTCCCTGTGTCCCGGTCGTCATTTGTATCCCGGTGTCCCGGTCTGTATATACATTCGTTTTTTAGTTTTGTTTTTCTCCTTTATTTTTTTCCTTTTTTTTTCTTTTTTAGCTTATTTAGATTTTTAGATTTTTTAGTTTTTTTATTAGTTTTTAGTTTTTTTTTCTTTTTAGTTTTTTTGTCCCGGTCGTCATTTATATCCCCCTGTTTCCCCCGGTGTCCCCGTTGTAGTTGTGTCCCTGTGTCCCGGTCGTCATTTATATTCCCTCTGTCCCGGTCGTCATTTGTATCCCGGTGTACCGGTCTGTATATACATTCGTTTTTTAGTTTTGTTTTTCTCCTTTATTTTTTTCCTTTTTTTTTCTTTTTTAGTTTATTTAGATTTTTAGATTTTTTAGTTTTTTTATTAGTTTTTAGTTTTTTTTTCTTTTTAGTTTTTTTGTAGTTTTTACCTTCTTTTTAGTTTTGTTAATTTTTTTTTACTTATGTCCTGGTCGTCATTTATACTCCCTATGTCCCGGTGCTTTGTTGATTGCTAATCGAACATTCCTTTTGTCCTGGTCGCTTTCTCTTTGAGTGTCGTCATTTATTTTTTTCTTTTTTAGTTCTTTTAGTTTTTACCTTTTTTAGTTTTTTTTAGTTTTTTAGATGAAAATTTTTTTTAGTTTTTTCCTTTTTTTCTTTTTAGTTTTTTATTGGTTTTTACCTTTATGTTAGCTTATTTTTCAGTTTTTTCCTTCTTTTATTAGTTTTTAGTTTTTTTGTAGTTTTTGCCTTTTTTTAGTTTTTTCAGTTTTTTTTTAGTTTTTTATTGGTTTTTACCTTTATTTTAGCTTATTTTTCAGTTTTTTCCTTTTTTTTATTTTTTTTAGTTTTTAGTTTTTTTAGTTTTTTACCTTTTTTTAGTTTTTTTAGTTTTTTTAGTTTTTTAGCTTTTTTATTTTTTTTATTAGTTTTTAGTTTTTTTTGTAGTTTTTGCCTTTTTTTTAGTTTTTTTAGTTTTTTAGCTTTTTTATTAGTTTTTAGTTTTTTTTTGTAGTTTTTGCCTTTTTTTAGTTTGACAACTTATTTTATATATATAGATAGTTTTTTTTTTTTACTTATGTCCTGGTCGTCATTTATACTCCCTGTGTCCCGGTGCTTTGTTGATTGCTAATCGAACATTCCTTTTGTCCTGGTCGCTTTCTCTTTGAGTGTCGTCATTTATTAGTTTTTTCCTTTTTTTCTTTTTAGTTTTTTATTGGTTTTTACCTTTATTTTAGCTTATTTTTCAGTTTTTTCCTTTTTTTTAGTTTTTTTTTATTTTTTATTTTTTTTAGTTTTTTACCTTTTTTTAGTTTTTTTAGTTTTTTTAGTTTTTTAGCTTTTTTACTTTTTTTATTAGTTTTTAGTTTTTTTTTGTAGTTTTTTGCCTTTTTTTAGTTTTTTCAGTTTTTTTTTAGTTTTTTATTGGTTTTTACCTTTATAGTTTTTTTAGTTTTTTAGCTTTTTTATTTTTTTTATTAGTTTTTAGTTTTTTTTGTAGTTTTTGCCTTTTTTTAGTTTTTTCAGTTTTGACGTCACCTAATCCAGTTTTTTCAGGTGACGTCACCTGACACATCCATCCATCCATCCACAGACAGACAACTTATTTTTATATATATAGATATATATATATATATATATATATATATATATATATATATATATATATATATATATATATATATATATATATATATATATATATATATATATCGCTTAATGATATAAGATCGTTCCCAATATTTCTGGAAATAACTATGCAAAGAAGCATTTTTTGAATTGATTAAGAAGAACTTGAATGGTAATAGTAAATTATTTTGAATTAAAATTTCAGAGTTTATAAGACTTTTTCTTGCTACTTTCTACATGCTATCCATGAGCAATTTACCTGATCTTGGTCTTGTCTTTTTATTCTAGTGAATCAGTTTTGGGAAAGCGGCCACCACTTGTTCCAGCTGCATCTGGACCACAAAGTCATCCCTTGAAGTCTTTTGCGCTGCCTCCTGCGCCACCAGCCAGTGGATTCCCTCATCAGCACAGCCATTCAGCCAAAACAATAGGTAACTATTTTCTTATCTGCAAATAAACAACAAAACTTGTAGCATTTTTATGACCGAATGAACTATTCGAACGAATGAACTTTGGAATAAACAGATTTATCTTTTCGATTTTTTTTTCGGTAATCCATGAAATATTATCATCAAGCCGAATTCAAAAAATTAAGAATTAAGACTCTCAAGCATTTCCAAGAGTTTATTAGTTGAAATGCTCCATTATTTGTCTAATCTATTTTATTTAACAATTTACATCTGTGTAATTAATCCAGCAGTGCTGCATCCAAGATTTTTTTCGGGGGGGGGGGACAACAGAATAGGTTTCGATCATCTGAGGGTACCAAAAGAGTAAAAGGAGGGGTTTATCTTCAGTGAACTTTTTCTAGCGGTCTCAAACAAAGTTTTTAATGCTCAATTTATGACCAATTTACGAGTCGGAGAACTTTTTCGAGGAGAAATGTTTATTATACCTGTAGTTGAGGACCAGTCCACATGTCGGAGAAATACTTGGGGAGGGGGTTAAATTGGGTAAACAGAAAAAGTCTGCCTAGTTGCATTTCAGTGAAGACAGTTTTTCGATCGTCGAACTAGACTATCGTTGAAAAAGCCAATCCAGTTGCGCCTAATTTGCCTTTTGCGCATCATTCTTGTCTAATTATTTTCTGTTTTTCAAATTTTCGTTATTCCTTATTCCATTTTTGGATAGAGAATCAGATTAATTTTATTCGCTCAAGCTGTAGTAGTCGGAATAATTCCCAATTTAAATGGTGCTTGCACTAGCAAAAAAAAAAGAGAGAAAAACTAGTAAAAAAAAAAATGACTCATAATAAGGCACAAATGAAGATGAGAAGCTTTTTTTTCAGTAGGTGCTTTTCAATGCTTCTTTCCTTGTAAAGCTGCAAATCTCCGAAGTTATGCTTCCCGTCTACGTGATTTTTGCTTTTTTTTTTAATATAAAACACATGAAATACCAAAAATATTAAACTTGATTTTCGTTATTTTAGCCTCCTCGCCACCCACTAGAGGACCTTCTAATGTCGTATTTAATACAAAGAAGCAGGAAATATTAAATATCCCGACGAGACCACCTCTTGGGGCACGGTCACCAAATGGAACGCCTGTAAAAGGACAACTACCTGTAAGTTACGTTCCTATTATTATGAACCCTCCCTCCCCTACTGTGACAGTACAGTACATTCGAGCATACCAAAATTACTTATCCGGAAAATTTGATTATTTATCCCTAGAGTTTCACGAGAAGAAAATGAGTCAGAGGTAAGAAGGATTACTACTTAAGATGGTTTGGATTATTTTTTTTATAGTTACCACTACTAATCCCGGAAACTGTAGGATAAGTGATGTTGTATGTAGACAAAATATTCAATCCTATAAAAAAGAACAAAAAATGTTAAACTGTGTAAAGAGAAGAAAAAGGGATGCTGATTATGAAATTTGGCGCACCTTCAGCGATTTTTAAAAGCTATGTTCACAATTGAGTACACGCGATCAATATTGTTATTTGCTTAGTTGTCAATAGCGTTTCAGTTGACAAGTTGCCGGATAAGTAATTGTTTTTATCTTTTCAGATTCAATCCGAGGAGTTAATGTTTAGGGGATGAGCTAGATAAGGTATTCTCGAACGCGCTACCAGTGTCCTTTTTAATCGTAGCCTTAGGGTTGCGCTCAAACAAATCTTTTAGCTTCCCTGTTTCCAGAAGCTTAGAGAAAGCTCTGTTTATCATTTTGGCAAAATTTTATGGATCTTGGGACCCTCCTCGGAAAAAAAACAACAACAAATAAACACGCATCCATGATCTTTCTTTTTGCAAAAATTACAAAATTTACATTTTTTCAGATAGGAGCTTGAAACCTCTACAGTAGGATTCTCTGATTCGCTGAATCTGATGATATGATTTTCTTTAAGATTCCTTGACTTTTAGGGGGTGTTCCCTCCTTTTTTCCAAAACAAGGTAGATTTTCTCAGGCTCGTAACCTTTGATGGGTTAGACTAAACTTAATGGAATTATTATATATTTGAAATCAGCATGAAAATACAATTCTTTTGATATATCTATCGGTATCAAAATTCCGATTTTTATAGTTTCGATTACTATTGAGGCGGGTCGCTCCTTACTTACAGTTCGTTACCACGAACTGTTTGATAAAAAATAAATACATACTCCTGTCTTGTTTTTGCTTGTTTTTGCCGCCATGGACGGACTCTGAAAGTGTCACCCTCTTTATGCGACTAATGAGTACCCTTCTCCCCTTCTATGCCTTAAAACTGACTATTTTAGAAAATGATAAGGATAACTTCAATACTATTTAACTATTTAAGACAACATTGGTACCAACGATTTCTACTTCTGAATCTAGACCAAGCTTTACCACAACATTTCTAATGGTTGTTTCGGGCTGTTGCTAAGGTTGTTTAAACGATTAACCGAGTCCAGAACTGCCCGTGCTTCCTGCCACAATCTTTGCACGAAGTCTACTTGGCTGTTCGTGCAGTTGATTTTTCAATTGGTGAAGGACAGCCCAGAGCAGTACAGAATGTTGCAGGAATTCCTGTTCATCGAGAGGACTGACGAATGCTAGGCGGCAGTTTCTCCTGATTTGGTGATCGAACAAACGTTAATGAAAAGTAAAAAAAACGACTGGTGGTCTGACGAGAGGTAGAGGCATGACTGAATTGCAGGATACAATTTGGACTTCTATGCCTACTTTGGTTGTCGTTAATGAACGCATGCGGAACCTGACGGGCCTTGCAGGGCTGACTATTGAAAATCACGCAGAAGTGATATCTTTGAGGAAAGTAAGAGATCTGGTGGATATAGAAAAGATAGTTCGGCACGTTGAGGCAGGATTCACAGCTGTTGAATATGGTTACCCGTTTCCGCGCTTCATCAACTGTAAATGTAGATGATGCCGAATCTGTGGGAGAAAAGATTTTGAAGGACATGAAGGAAACGAAATTGAAAAATATTTTTCAGGAGAAAGGAGAAAGTTGTAATCATGGCTTAGAAGTCATTTTTTGGTGACAGATAGTTAGAGAGAAAATGTCGAACCAGCTCTAATATTCCAACGTCTAGTTGCATTGGCTAGAACCAGTGGCTCTGACTTGAACAAGGCTCTGTCGTTTGAGATCTGTACTTTTCCACCATCGCTCTTTACTTTGTTCGAGGTGGTGAGGACAGCCGATAATAACAAAAATACTGATGAAAATTGAGGGGATCGATGGTACAGTGACATTGCCAATTTCTTTAGTCAATCCCTCCGGAGATGTCCTTCCAGCAGTGCAAACTCCTCGGTATCACTATCTCGAGCGATCTGAAGTAGGAGGTCCACATTACTAACATCACAAAGCAAGTTAATTTGGCAGTTTCTACGCTTAAATTTTTCTTCAAGTTTTCTTGCCCTGCGTTCCACCTTTTAAGAATTTATACAAGTTTCATTCGCCCTGTTCTTGAATGTTCTTGCCTGGTTTGGTATTTTGGCTTAGCTACTTCCCTATCTTATTCAATAGTCAGTCCAGAAGCGCGCATTAAGAATTATCTATGGTCAAGGTGAACTTTCATACGACTTTCTTCTTAAGTATTTCCAGCTCACTACCCTATCAGAGAGAAGAACTCTCCTATGTACCCGGTTTGGCAATAAAGCCATGACAAACCCCCGTTTCCAAGATTTATTCCCCCCGCCCTTTCAGCCTTCAAGATCCTGACCTCAAAGACACAACTCCCCAAAAGTCCCCATCCTTCAACCTCTCCCATCAATCCATGAAAGATACAGGAAGAGTTTCTTTCCTGCATTTGTAAACATTATTAATCAGTGAATTTGTTGTATTGACTCCGTTTTTTAGTTGATGATCGTTTTTTTTTAATCTGACAAGTGTCTGTCTGACACTGTGTGTCTGTGTCTGTGTTTTCCTTCTTCTTTTTATTTAACAAGTTTTATCTGACTGTAATACCTGACGTAAAGTGCTGATTCGGTATCACGCGCTGTGAAACTCGTTTTTAAAATAAAAGTCTCTCTCTCTCTCTCTCTCTCTCTCTCTCTCTCTCTCTCTCTCTCTCTCTCTCTCTCTCTCTCTCTCTCTCTCTCTCTCTCTCTCTCTCTCTCTTTCTCTCTCTCTCTCTCTCATTATCTATCTATCGCTGTGAAACTCGCAACCGCACCCGGACATCCTTCTGGGTCTTCTCGTTACTTTTCCCTTTGTATACGTGGAGCAAAGCTTTCTCTACAGCTTAGGTGATCTCCTGGTGGTTGGATCCTGGTATCATGAAGATCTTGCAAGCATTCTTAGAAGCACCATCTTTAAGTGACAAGGAAACCACCGCTGGTTTCCCTACACCATGAAGTCTAGATGTTGTATCGTAGCTAGACATAAGGACGATTATGACATCGTAAGTTAGGATTAGGACGATTACAAAGACGAGTAGGAAGAAGAACTAGCTTTAGCTTTTTCTTTGAAATCAAAATTTTTAGTGATTAATTTACCTGAGTTCTAAACTTTCCTTTTTATAAGTGATTGATCTGAAGTTTTCACCTCGATTGAAGTATTGGTTTTCAAGAAGTTATACTTATCAACCCCTCATATTACAGGGTTCTCAGAGGTGGAAGTCAGGTAAATAGTAAAGTAAAATGCTTTTTGACCTCATATTTGGCAGTATAGTACTTTTTTTTATTTAAACGATCCTTTAGTCACAGGAATCCATCAAATAAGGGTCTGCGTACTTTACCCACTCCTCCCTCCATACCATGAAGGTGAAAATTGATCTCCTGATACGGAAAACTGGGTTTCTAACGTCACATTTGGATTGGTCATGCCTTATTTGATAGGAAACGACCATTTAAACTGCAAAACATTTAAAAACACAAAAATGGATTTCTTCTCCTCAATTTCCCCCTTCAAGGGCAAATTTGGGACACTTATGTCAGAGGGATTTCGGTAAATTTCTTTTGTGTAATTCAGGTGATTTTTCTGTACATTTTGGTGTAAAAAAAAATCCTATTCAATTTCCACGAGGTCAAACCGTATTTTTACTCCACTATTTGTCCTTTATGAAAATAATAGCCGAGTTTGTTTTTTCATTTCAGAGACAGCAATCGTATAGCGCAAGACCGGAGGATTTTTCATTATAATAATTAATTTTTCTTTTGTACAGCGATAGTATGTCTTATTGTGGTGATATATATTTTTTTTCTTTTTATATAGCGATCGTATAGCACAAGCACGGAGGAATTAAATCAAGAAATGGCTAATTTGGAAGGCCTTATGAAAGACTTGAACGCCATTACTGCAACTGACTTTGAGTGTACGTAAACATAGTGTATTTTCTTTGAAAAAGTTCTCTTTTTTAGTTGATTTTGTGCTGAAGTTCTATATATGAGTACAACTAGAAAAAAAGTATAAATATGTATGATAGTAAAATAGAACTATTGTGTATTTGTGCTATTGTGCTAATCTGCTCAAAGTGCTATTTAACTTTTTACATGGTGAATACTTTAAGGAGTGATCTGACAAATGCATTTGATGTGTTATTTAAAATTTTTGCGACTTTGTTTTTACTTTGATCATTTTTAAACTTACGAAGTGTCGCAAAGAAAACAGAAAAATATTTTGTACATGTGTCTCTGAAGTTTTTTTTTTATTTTTTTATCTTTTGTAACTTCCAGGAATTGTGCCTTCAATTGTAGCTTTGGAAATGTTCATTTTGTACTGCTTAAATATGACCCGGACTGCAGCTTGAATTTTTTGGGGGTTGGTGTGGTTTGGACATCACAGATAGCCTTTTTGTGCATATTAATTTATAGCCTCACCACAGCTATAATTCTTTTTTTTTGGGGGGGGGGGTATCGATTGAATTTCAAAAAGGGGGCTCAAAGTGTATCGTGACTGCAGCTAATATTTGTTTGGCGGTTGTTACTGTGCTTGAGAAAAGAACTTACCGCTACTCAATAGTAACCTTACTGCAGCCGTAAATTTTTTTTTAAGTTTTTCTATGGTTCGGGTTTCGGAAATTGTTCTTTGGGGCTATTCAAATAATGCGCGGACTGGAGCTAGAATTTGCTTGGTGGTTGATGTGGTCTGATCTTTTGAAATAAATATTCATGTTGCTCGCAATTTAAAGACTGCAGCTTGAAATTTCTTCGGGTGGTTTTATGGTTCGGGTTTCAGAAATGGCCCTTCAGGGCTCCTCAAATACTGTACTGACTGCAGCTAGAGTTTTTTCGGTCGTCCGTAGGGTCCGAGCTTTACAAATGAATGTTCATGTTGCTCGCAATTGCAACACTGCAGCTTAAAATTTTTTTGGGTGGTTTCAGAAAAAGCCCTTTCAGATTCCTCAATAATATTACCTGACTGTTCCTAGAATTTGTTTGATGGTCGGTATGATGTGAATTTCAGACATTAATATTCATACTGCTTCTCATTTCAAGACTGCAGCTTAATTTTTTTGGGCGCTTTTCGTGGTTTTGTTATCAGAAATGGCCCTTTCAGGCTCTTCAAATAGTATTTGACTCCAGCTATTAAAAAAAAAAAAAAAATGGTTTTTGTGGTGTTGAATTGAATTAGAACCATTTCATGCTGCTGAAATATTAACCGGGCTACAACTCGCATTTGTTTGGTGGTTGGTACGGGTTAAAGTGTATGAGTATTTCGTAAAAATCTGCCACAAAATCTCTTATTTTTATACTTCCTTTTTCGAAATTATGTCGGTGCGATTTTGCTGAAAGATGTGAAATATTAGGCTATAAATAACTTTTGGGATACTTTAGATAGACACCAAATAGTGCTAGTTTTAAGTTCTTTCGAAAGCAGAATATACCTTATATAGATAGAATTTAGAAGACAGAAGAATAATGAAGTATCAGTGGTCATAACTGATTCGATTCTGTATTTTCATATTATGTCATATAATATTTTATTTTATATGTCATTTCATATTAATGTCATATTTTCTCTATATCTTCTTCATCTTATTAGGATTATTATGAAGACGCTTTTAATAATGTAATTTTAGCGGCATCTGAAGTCTAGTAATATTAGGTGTCTAGCGAAGGTTTAGACGAAGTCTCATGTTGTTAAATTTTCTCTGAGCCAAATTATGAATTCCATGAATGCAACAAATGCCTCAACCAATCATTCACTAATTTATCTGTAATTTGTTACTCGGGGGCGGCACTATAATTTTTCCTGAAAATTGGCATACTACTATTTTCCGGTGAAAAAAAATGATCTAGATAGGTCACGAAATTAGGAAAAATTTGTTTCGATCCATAATTCCGAGAAAACGTTTCTCAAACGAATGACGTCACAAATACTCAAAACATTTACAATAAATTTTTCTGAATATGAGTGTTTGTTAAAAAGCATATTACAATTTAGTTTGATTGTCGATAGTATAGAATAATTCGTCGGTATGAATATGCAAAAATGTTTTTTGATTAAATAAAATAAGAGCTTTTTTTGCGAAAGAGATTAAAAAACTGTCTTTTTTTCACTGATTAAAGCTCAGTAGCCTGGTACTTACTCAAATATCTGCTACTACCGCTTAGGATTTTCACCTGAATTCATTCGGGAATAGATGTGGAGAATTTGAAAAACTGAAGAAAAAACGAACAAACGGACAATAATTTCTTAAATAATGCAAAGTATCTTGAAAATCGTGTCAACACTCAGTTTTAGGATTGGGGGAGGGGGAGGGGGCTGATACCCCATCACATTGTGTACACTCATTCTTAATGGACACAATTGAGAGTATATTGAGGTTACTTTTTTTTACTTTACATTAGCATTACAAATTACGAAATAAAGGGATAATTTAGGGTAACTCCGATTAGGCTTATTCATTTGTAAATTCGAAGTATAAGGACTAAGTTCACTCAAAATTACTTCAGTAACAATCAGTTGTAGTTCATAGTTTGATTTAAATCTATAAATAAATAATAATGTAGATATGTCACAAGTCTGATACGATGCATAATTTGTTGTGGAATATGGCGCAATGATTATTATTTACTAAATACAAATTTTAGGGCCAAGGTCGTATCCAGAATGTCTGTTCGGGGGGGGGGTGTGCAGATAAAGATATTACAAAACGCATCAAAAATTATTTTACATACATTTCTGTTACTTTTTTACGAGTCGGGCAAAAGTTTGAGGAGAGGGTTCAAATCCGATATTCTCCCTACCCCCTGGATACGGCCTTGCTTAAGGCTATGTGATAAAATCGACTTCTCGCCGAGAAGGAAGCATGTGAAGTCTCAAGATAGAAAAATTTTAATGAGAAATTTTAAAGAAAAATATTTCTTTGAAAAAGGGAATAGCGACTCGTAGAATTCGTGATTTGGCTCATTCTCTTCTGTGAATACGGGCTAAGCAAACCGGTTTAGCCGGTAAAGATTTTTATTGTGGTTAAACTAAGAAGTGACATTTAAGCCCGAGCCATGGCGTAGTCATACATGCTGACAAAGCCAATATTTCTGAATGATTTTGGCTTTTTTTTTTACTTTTTTGGCTTTTTTTAATTTGGTGTGACATCTGTACTATTTTGGCACTTGTACATAAAATTGGTATGGCAAGGAATTGGCTTAAAAAGCCTTTATATACACTAATTTTTCTCAAGTATTGTTTTTCGCGTATTTTTTAAACATTTTTATTCTCAAGTATTGTTCGCGAACAAATCTTTTATCTCTCCAGATTCTTCATAAAAATAAGAAAAGTGCTATTCAAAGGCTCCTAATTTTCTAATTTAAAATAATTAGCATTAAATGGTATATCTAATTGGTCAATTATGAAGTTTACCCTTAAAAGTTAACCATTGTTCAACTCAACAAAATACGCAAGCGCTGTAATCATGCCTCAATTTGGTTTTATCCACAAGTGTGACTATAATGTGGCACGGGTACTAGGCTACAATTGTAATAAATCAGTGTTTAAAGGAGTTCATTATGCAGTTCCAGGTAGTTTGTATTTATGTTTTTTTTTTTTTGTGCAACATGTTTTAAATCATGATTGAATTGTAAAAGAGAGTGTGTAAACAAAATTGCGATTTGTATTTCCTGCAGGTTTTGAGGTTTTGTAAATGAGTTGGTGAACCAGTCCCTATAAATCACTTATCATACTTGGCAACTTAGTTTTGACAATTCAATCCCATCCTACATCTAATTAATGCTTATGTTTCTTATTCACCTCCCACATTTTTAAATTGGGCACAAGGCCACACCCAGGGGGATGTCGCGGGTTTTGAACCCTCCCTCAACGTTTTCGTCCGACTCGTAAAAAAATGCATATAAACAAATTTTTTAACGTTTTTTTATGTTACCCCCCTCCGAGCAAAAACTGGATATGCCCTTGATCGGGCAAATTGAATTTTAAGTTTTACCAAAGGTAACAAATAGTACAAACAAAGTTTCATTGCTACTCTGCTATAATCTGCTATAGTAGATAGTAGATTGTATTGCTACTATAATCTTTTTGGCATTTCGTCTCAAGAGAGTAAAATTGTCAGTCTACGAGCGGGGGTGGTTCTGCTTTGAAATCAGCATGTAAGTGCCCAGCCCTCTTTGTTTGGCTTTTTTGAATTATATCCTCGATATTTTACAAAGTCAGTTTTCCAACCTGTTCTGAAAGCAAAATCTTGTGTTTAGACTCGATGGGCTCTAGGGAAATAGACTAAGCTACCTCTGTTTCCTCTTAAGAGGTTTTCTTTCCATTAAGGCTGGGGGTTGTTTTCTTTACTTTGAGCAGTTTTGCATTTATCGTTTCTTTCTTTTTACTGAGTGAACTACTCAACTGCTTAACATGAATAGCCAACTGGTTTATCCTGCGATAGATCGAAGGTTGAATTCATATTTATTGAATTCAGACTATTCAAAAGGCCGGGGAATTTCCAAACCATCGTAGGGGTCATGGGTTCAAATATTTGCCTGTTCAAGTTTCTCCCCAAAATATGAAGAGTTTCGAAATTTGTTCTATAATTTTCACCAACTCCCGTCTTATACTATTTTGATGTACTTGGTTCGAGTCAAAGCTCTGTAAAGCAAGTGTAGCTTTGATTTTGGAGGCAGCCTTTGTGGATGTTTCGAGGGGAGATTTTCTGAAGTGGATTGCTGTGAGAAAAGATACATGCTTAGGATTAATTGGACACATTAAGTTAAACAAGTGTGTTACTTACTGTTCTTCCGTTTAAAAAAAAGTTTCTTTCTTATTTCAATGAGTCGAAAATGCGAAAAAATAATAAACCTAATAAAAACAGAGAAAACTTGTTCTCAATAAGCCCTATGAGCCTTGGATTAGCTTTAGTTCCGTTTATTTGGTGTCTTGTCCATAAAACATCCAATTAAAAGTGGTCTTAAGAAATTAGTGATGTAATATGTTGTCATTGATTTAGGCGAATTTTTCAAACTTTTTTATTGCAAGGCTTACTAAAAAATCTTGCCATGTGAATATACATGATTTAATATTGATTATATATATATATGTGTGAATCTAGGCTAAATGAAGTTTTGTTTCAAATGGTATTGTGGTGAGA
Organism: Artemia franciscana; assembly: GCF_032884065.1. Taxonomy (NCBI): domain Eukaryota; kingdom Metazoa; phylum Arthropoda; class Branchiopoda; order Anostraca; family Artemiidae; genus Artemia; species Artemia franciscana. Next base: position 3,498,563 of record NC_088872.1, read on the forward strand.
TCTCATATTTTAAACAAGTGCGAAATATGTAAGATGGATTCTATATGGAATAAATTTTTTACAAGTACTTCAACTGTATTTTGTCGTATCTACGAGTATATTTTCAAAACCAAGTGTTGAGTATATGTGGACGAACACAGGGAGGTCCTCAGTGTCCTGCTCGTCCTTCCGAATTCATCATATTATTGCATTCCTGTCCTCCTGAGAAAAATCCTATAAACTTGTCTCTTTGTATCTATGTAGTTTTTTTTTTTTCCGGCACTAAAAAATAAGCTCAACTAATCACACAACAAACGGTAAAATCAAGACATCATGATAACGAAATTGTTCGTTATACATTCGTAAAACGAAGTTGTATAACGAATGTCAGGAGGATTGATTAGTGTTTAGTGTGAAATTACTCCATATATGAAAGGGGCTGTTCCCTCCTCAACGCCCCGCTCTTTGCGCTAAAGTTTGACTCTTTCTCCCAAATTTACTATTTAAAACAGTGAAAAACTTTAGCGTAAAGAGTGGGGCGTTCAGGTGGAAACAGCCCCTTTCATATATGGAGTAATTTCTGTTCGTTTTAAATTTTAATGTCGCTCCTTACTTTCAGTTAAAAAACTTTTTTTTTGTTTAATTTCTGAACATTTTTGAACTGTTGCATTTTTTTATTTTGGCTCTTCGCACATAAATACTTAGAACGAAATTTGCATATTTTTTTTTATTGGCTACATGGCATTTTCTTAGTTTTGATCGCACGATTTTGAGAAAAAAGGTGTGGGGGAAGAGGCTTAGTTGCCCTTCATTCTTTTGGTTACTTAGAAAGGCAACTAGAACTTTTAATTTCTTACGAATGTTTTTATTAATAAAAAATATACGTAACTTCCAAATTAACTTTCGTAACGAACTTCTATAATCGTATATTTTTATTACGTATATGAGGGGGTTTGCCACCTCTTTAACACCTTGCTCTTTACACTAAATTTGCTCCCAATTCTTTCAGAATGACCCCTGAATCACAAAGGCCTTAGAAGAAATAGTTGAAATTACTAAAAATACTTTAGCGTAAAGAGCAGGTATTTAGGAGGAGATGAACCCCTCATATGTGTTATAATTTCTGTTCGTTTTGTTTTAATGCTGCTCCTTACTTTCAGTAGGAAAAACTTTTTCATATTTATCTTTTCATTGTTTTTGTTTCAAATAATATTAGAAAATCCTGCACCCCTTCATGGAAATTCTCTCCTCCCATGACAAATTCCTCCATGGAAAGATCCTCCCATGTAACCCCCTCCCTATCCAAGAAAAAAAATTCCCCTGAAAACGTCTGTACACTTCCCAATAACCATTGCTATATGTAAACACTGGTCAAAGTTTGTAACTTGCAGCCCCTCCCCCGGGGACTGTGAGGGAGTAAGTCGTCCCCAAAGACATAGTTATTGGGTTTTTCGACTATGCTGAACAAAAATGGCTATCTCAGAATTTTGACCCATTGACTTTGGGAAAAAATGAGCGTGAGAGGGGATCTTGGTGCCCTCCAATATTTTTCGTCACTTAAAAAGGGCACTAGAACTTTCAATTTCCGTTAGAATGCTCTTGCAACATTCTAGGACCACTGGGTCGATACGATCACCCCTGAAAAAAATCAAACAAATAAACACGCACCCGTGATCAGTCTTCTGGCAAAAAATACGAAATTCCACATTTTTGTAGATAGTAGCTTGAAAATTCCACAGTAGGGTTCTCTGATACGCTGAATTCAATGGTGTGATTTTAAGATTCCAATCTTAAAGAATCGTTAAGGTTCTATGACTTTTAGGGGGTGTTTCTCTTTATTTTCCAAAATAAGGCAAATTTTTTCAAGCTCGTATTTTTTGATAAGTAAGACTAAATTCGATGAAACTTATATATTTTAAATCAGCATAAGAATCCGATTATTTTGATGTATCTATTAGTATTAAAATCCCATTTTTTGAAGTTCCGTTTACTATTGAGCCGGATCGCTCCTTACTACAGTTCGCTACCACGAACTGTTTGAAAATTATCCTGTAGTAAATAGTCCACCCCAAAAATTATCCGTACCATCTCACAGCCCAAATTTAAAACCTACCCAAAAATCACTGAAACTCAACGACAGTCACGTTACGCCAGTCTCTTTAAATTTAAAAATGTTTAATCACTAACACCGAAAGCCTTAACTTTGATAAACTTACTGAAGTCAAAGTGCTATCAAGATTAAATGAAATTGATGTAGTTTGCTGTTACAGAGGTACAGTCAAATTATTCAGTTTATTAAGCTCTGTCCTTTGGACCACCCACTTGAAAAAAAAGGACGTGGTGTCATGTTTTTTACTAAATGCATCTTTTTCCCTAAAATTATTCCTGTTCCTATTTTATCTGAGTACAATGAAATCCTTTGGCTAAATATTATATCTAAGTACTCCTCCGTCCCCATAATAATGCAATAGCTGTCTTCTATTACTCGCCAAACCAAAATATTGATGTAAAACGCAAATTTCTCCAGCCGCTGCAGACCTGATTTTGTTTTTGATCCTGCAGCTGATTTTGTTATCTCTAAGTATCCAAATGCTGGACTATTTCTGGTTGGTGACGCCAATGAACTTAAGATGAATTCAATTTGCTCCTTTCTAAAAGTTAAGCAAATAGTTAAAATACCAAAAACTAGGGGAAATACCTCTCTAAATATCATTCTAACCAATCTGAATAATTTTTATAGTCCCCTCCCCTCCCCCTCAGCTTTGCCTTTATTGGGTGGGATTTATCATTTTTCTTCCTCCTGTCCCCCTCTTTTAATTTTAAGCATGCATTCTCAGTAACTTATGGCTCGTTCCGCCCCCTTCAAAATGCTGACCTTCTTTCTCTCGGAATGTGGCTGAGTATTGAGGATTGGTCGGATATTTATAATTTGTATGATCTTGATGAAAAAATTACTAAGGTGTTCGTCTTTTTTCACTCACTGCTATATTCTCTAAACTATATGAAGGATTCCTTGCAGATTGGCTAAAGGAGAAAATCCTACCTTTACTGACCTGAGACAATTTGGGAACATCAAATCCATTTCCACTTCCCATTACCTTGTTTTTTTTTATTGTCTCATATGGAAAAATTCTCGAAAAACCTAATTGCCAGCTAAACTTAATTTCCATTGACCTTCCAAAAGCATTTGACCTTGTTAACCATAATATTTTGGTTGAAAATATTTGGTAACTGATTTCAATATTAATCCTTTCCTGGTTAAATTGGTTGCCACCTTTTTATCAAATAGATTACAGGTAGTCAAACATCAGAATCATTATTCCAGTCCCCTCCCTGTTCACAATGGAGTACCCCAAGGGACCCTCCTATATCCCCTCCTTTTTTTGTTATGATAAATAACCTCGCTAAGAAATTTTCTTACAGATGGAAATTTGTGGATGACCAGACGGTTGTTGAAACCAGCTATCGAAACGTAGTACGCAATCCCATAAGTATCCTCAATGGTATTGCAGATTAACTGCAGTCTTGGACATGTGAAGAAACCCCTCTAAATCTATGATAATGCTAATATGTTTGCTTAAAACCTTACCCATTTTCCTCAATCCCATCCCCTTAGATACTTCCGTGTCTTCCTTTAAAATAATTGGGGTTACAGTTTCCTCTAATTTAAAGTGGGATATCCAGTTTGAAGATATTGTCCATAAAGCTAATGCGTCCATGTCTCTTCTTAATCTCTTGAATATATGTAACGTCCCCCACTCCCAGTCTTTACGGATCTATACTTCCTTTTTCCGCCCGAAACTTGAATATGCATGTCCATTTTGGCATCCTGGCGTCTCCTGTGATGAATCAGAAAAATTAAATCCATTCAAAAAAAAGCACTGAGAATAATTGTTAAAGAAGCTAAGGTACCAGATTCGCTCCTGCAAAAAAAAGGCCAAGCTGCATAACTCTGGAGCACAGGAGAGGAAAGCTGTGCATCCGTTTTGCAAAAAAATCCCCAAAAGACACTACCCATCCAGACCCTTCCTGCCACGTACTGTTTCTGAACCTGTCCCTATATTGTCCCCCATCCGTCGCTTAACCTCCAGGTATGAAAAAACATTTGCTCCCTTCATTACTGATAAAAGTTCTTCTTTTTTTCTTTTTTTTTCTTTGGTACTGTTTACACCCTCTTAAAATGCTGCATCTGGTTTGGAGTTTTTGACAGTTGTTACACTGATTCTATATTTTTGCAATTAGAAAATTTTATCTCCTCAAATACAAAATTTCTTTTAGACTGTCGGAGCAAAAACCTCAAAATATAGTTATAAAAATTCATCGTCCAGTCCAAAACAAAACACCATTTCGCCACCAATTGTTGTACAGTCGCTATTTGTAAACATAAAGATAACTTACTGATGGAATAGGTTGAATTATCATTCAACTGAAAATAATAGAAAATTAGCGTAGTCATTCCAGGCAGAAAAGCAAAATGATAAATTGATTTTGAGCTCAAAATTATTTTCTGCAAAATCTTTCGTTGACATGTTTTTGACCAGTCTTCTGTGAAAAAGAGGCATTGTGGATTTGGTTCATTAATCCCAAATAAAGGCAATTTCAGTCAGCAGAAACTTTAGCAGTTATCAGAGTGACTTATCAATTTTTTTCAAATTTGATGTAATTGACTATAATTTAAGCTGGAATCAAAACAATAACCATAAAAAAGATCATCATTTATTTGCCCATTTCACCATGACCTTCTAAGACTGACCGAGGAGACAGAAACGTTCCCATGTCTATGTAGCTACGTTACCTGAGTCTATTACTTTCTAAACTTCAGGTTTTGCCCTTACCACCTTATATATAGAAGGATCCATGCGTGTTATGTCTTATTACCGCTCTCTGCTTTCATTTCATAATCTTGCTTTCCTTTTATTTTAGCACAAAATATTTTATTTCTGCACTATTTCATAATACATTTATCAAGACACTGAATACAAGAGCTAAAAAACATTTTCCCATCACCCAAGAATATTTTCCCCTACTGTTCTGGGGAAAAATGTGTCTTAAAAATTGATCTTTTTTATTCGTAATACCTTCAGCCTCTACGATAAATCTTGGATTTTATCCACACCCACTCCTCTTAAAAGAGGAAAAACCAATCGGAAAGGGTGCTGGTAATGTTTACTTGATAGAAATAGTATTTATTGCGTTTTGTTCATCTATTTTCTTTTCTTTCCCTTTTTATTATAAACAGTCCTTGGTGATTTGGTAATTGTGCTCTTTTCCTTACCTTGCTGGAGTTAAGTTTTTTTTTCTTTTGTGATTATGACGTTGAAATAAAAAAATTGCAGCTAAATAAAATTTTGAGTTGCAGACATATAAAGAAATTGATATTTTACAAATCGGTTTATTTTCCATATATTTTTTTCCAGTCATCTTTATTATTATGGTGATTCTACTTTAATTTTTATGTTGGTAAATTTTTGACAAAATACACTTTGTTTTCGATAAGGTAAACTGACCCAATGGCCTTTAGAAGGTTTAGGGCGGAGGGCAGTAGCGCTTCTCCGGTTTGCGGCAATTCTTGTTCCTTTTATGGTTGATTTGATAACTCGTTCTAGCATTTATTCATTTTAGTATTTCTATTCTTCACTAACAAAACCTTGTATCTTTATATTTGATTTGCACTATTCATTTTCATTTCTTTTTATCTTGGATTTCATTGATTAACTGATTTTGATTCCTGACCGTTTTAAGTTTTAATTTTTATAGGACTTTCGTCTTTTGTTTGTATATGGGTCTCTACTTTTCTTTGACACAATTTGTTTCTGGAATTAGTTTTTTCTTGATTTATTATGAATAAAAGATGCAACCATCTAAAACAGTGCTAATTCTGTGTGTCACTTCGGACCTAGATACGTAAAGAAAAATTTATCAAACAGTTCGTGGTAACGAACTGTAGTAAGGAGCGACCCGGCTCAATAGTAAACGAAACTCTAAAAACAGAACTTCGATGCTAAAAGATACATCAAAAGAATTGGATTTTCATGCTGATTTTAAATATATAAGTTTCATCAAATTTAGTCTTTTTCATCAAAAGTTACGAGCCTGAGAAAAGTTGCCTTATTTTGGAAAATAGGGGGAAACACTCCCTAAAAGTCATAGAATCTTAATCACTTAGATTAAGTCATAGAATCTTAATCGAAAATCACATCATCGTATTCGGCGTATCAGAGAACCCTATAGCAAAAATTTCAAGCTCCTATTTACGAAAATGTGGAATTTTGCATTTTTTGCCAGAAGACAAATCACGGGTGCGTGTTTATTTGTTTGTTTGTTTTTTGTTGTTTTTTTCCCGGGGGTCATCGTATTGACCAAGTGGTCCTAGAATGTTGCAAGAGGGCTCATTCTTACGGAAATGTAAAGTTTTAGTGCCCTTTTTAAGTGACCAAAAATATTGAAGGGCACCTAGGCCCCCTCCCACGCTCATTTTTTTCCAAAGTCAATGGATCAAAATTTTGAGATAGCCATTTTGTTTTGCATAGTCAAAAATCCTAATAACCATGTCTTTGGGAATGACTTACTCCCCCACGATCCCTGGGGGAGGGGCTGCAAGTTACAAACTTCGACCAGTGTTTACATATAATAATGGTTATTGGGAAGTGTACAGACGTTTTCAGGGCATTTTTTGGTTTTGGGGGTGGGGTTGAGGGGAGGGGACTATGTGGGAGGATCCTTCCTTGGAGAAATATGTCATGGGGGGAACAGAAATTCGATGAAAAGGGCGCAGAATTTTCTAAAATTACTATAAAAAAAACAATGAAAAAATAAACATGGAAAAGTTTTTTCAATTGAAAGTAAGGAGTAGTATTAAAACTTAAAACGAACAGAGATTACGCATATGAGGGGTTCTAAAAATCCTTCTAGCATAAAGAGCGAGGTATTTACGAGGAGATAAATACCTCGCTCTTTATGCTATAGTATTTTTAGTAATTTCAACTATTTATTCTACGGCCTTCCTGATTCAGGGGTTATTCTTAAAGAATTGGGACAAAACTTACGATTTAGTGTAAAGAGCGAGGTATTAACGAGGGTACAAACCCCCTCATATGCATAATAAAAATTTTACAATATAAAAGTGTGTTACGTAAGTTAATTCTTAAGTTACGAATATTTTTTACTAATAAAAACATTCGTTAAAAATTAAAGTTTATGGTTGGCTTTTTATGTAACTGAAAAATTGCAGGGCAACTAGGCCTCCTTCCCCAACCCTTATTTCTCAAAATCGTCTGATCAAAACTAAGAGAAAGCCATTTAGCCAAAAAAGGAATTAATATGCAAATTTCATTTTAATAATTTATGTGTGGAGAGCCAAAATCAAATATGCATTAACGTTCAGAAATTACATAAAAAAACTAGTTTTTTAACTGAAAGTAAGGAGCGACATTAAAACTTAAAACGAACAGAAATTACTCCGTATATGAAATGGGTTTTCCCCTCCGCAATCCCTCGCTCTTTACGGTAAAGTTTGACTCTTTACCACAATTCTGCTTTTTAAAACAATTAAAAGCTTTAGCGTAAAGTGCGAGGGATTGTGGAGGGGACAACTCATACCATATACGGAGTAATTTCTGTTCGTTTTAAGTTTTAATGTCGCTCCTTACTTTCAGTTAAAAACACTAGTTTTTTTATGTAATTTCCAATAGAAAACGGGTGTCAAGATCCCAAAAAAGCAAAAAATAGAGGGTTTACATGATGAATTTAAAAAGCTACAAAAAATTTGATAGACATTAAGAATTAATGCGTGATCTGGGCCCTTTTTTCTGTGCCCTTCCTCATTTTCTGCTTCTGTAAGGACTGTCTGACTCTTGCGCTATTTATTATTAGGAAACACGATGAAACATGACTTCTGGACTAAAATAATTTTGCAGAAATTACCGTTTATGTTTTTTTTATGGGTACGAAAGGGAATGTTCTTCATAAGTCATCTCTTTTTGATAATTGAATGGTTGTTATGGTTAAAGGGCTTGTGTGCTGCGTTGGTTGAAGTTACGAATGGTCGTAAGAGCTATATTGATCGTAAGGCAATATTGTTCGTATTCACAATGTATACTTACCTATTTGACATTGTATAGTACAGCAGGGGTGGATCCAGGGGGGGGGGCCTCAGGCCCCCCAAGGTTTTACTGGCGCCCTCATTCGCATTCCTTTCTTTTTTCTTTTTTTACTCTTTCTTTAAGCATACTTGTGAATTTTATCAATTATTAGTAGGTGATTTACCCAATTAACAACAAAAAGCAAAGCTCTCCTATGAATTTTAAGAGCCAAGTTGAAACTTAAAACGAGCAAAAATTATTTATCTTCAGCCGGTTCAGTATATATCTGCAAAATTGGCATAAAGATCTTTGATTGCTGCAAAGATTTTTCTACGAACATGGAACTTTCCCCTATTTATTAAAACTTGTTGAAGATAAAAGGGGTAAGTTCAATACGTGTCATAAGCACAGTTCTACCTATTTGTCTATTCACAATGACATATTGAAAAGTAGCCTTGTAGCAGAAAGTTCAAAATGGATAAAAATAAAAAATCTGGACACGAGCATAGAATGGATAAGAGACGAAGACTGATGGCTGAATGTGCAAGGGAATCGAAGGATATTTCCATATATTTTGGGAAAACATCCAAAAATACCCGTAAACCGAAAGGTAAGTTTTGACTAATAATAAACCCCTCCACCCTCAGAAAATCCTTAATTTCAGTTTTGTGACTAATTAAATAGCGAATGGCCCAACATGACTTTCGTGTGAATAAATCTATCTATTTGTTTATTTTAACTATATAGCTAATTTGGTTGAAATTAGATGAATGAAAGAATTAAAAGCAATTTAGGCTAGGAACAAATAAATGAGATCGGAGGGGCGACCGTCCTCCTAAAAAAATTCTGGCACACTTACTCCGTTGTTTTTTCTTTTTTTTAATCTTTTTAAAAATAAACTTTTTGATTTCGTGCCCACGTCGGGTAAAGTTGGCGCCCTTGATTCAGCAGCCCCCTTACCCAAGATTTTACTCTTAGTCTGTTAGAGATTCAGACATGAAACTGCTCGCAAGATCAGTTTACGAATCATTTCGTCATAAAATTATAAGGTAAACCTCGTTTTCATGAGAAATTAATCATATAATTAAACTTGCTTGCTAGATCTTCATCTTCAGAATGTGTTTTCTTTTTTCTTTTTTTGGCAGATTTGTTTTATTCTCTTTCTTGTGAACCCGTCAATTTAGGGTATGGTGTTTGGGCTTCAATGATGGGGATATGACAAAGCAACTTACAACATTAATTTATGTTAAGGAGTATTTTTTTGAACTGCCCCTGTCCACTCCCCACTCAAAAATTCTTAATTTTAGTGTTGTGACTAATTCAATAGCGAATGGCCCAATAGGGCTTTCGTGTTACATTACTACAGCTAATGTTTTCTTAAAATTAGATGAATGAAAGAGTTAAAAGCAATTTAGATCAGGAACAGATCCATGGGGGATTTTTAATTTACGAACGGTTGATCGGATCTTAATGAAATTTGATATTTAGAACGATATCATATATATATATATATATATATATATATATATATATATATATATATATATATATATATATATATATATATATATATATATATATATAACAAAAAGAGAAATCACCAATGCAACAGCACAAACACATCAAAAAAAAAAAAAAAAAAAAAAAAAAAAAAAAAAAAAAAAAAAAAAAAAATAGAGACAGAAGGAGAAAAGGAAGACTGTTTTCCTAAATTAGTGAATAATATAGACCAGCACTTGAATGAGGCCTTAACCCTATTCATATATATATATATATATATATATATATATATATATATATATATATATATATATATATATATATATATATATATGTATATATATATATGTATATATATATATACATATATATATATATATATATATATATATATATATATATATATATATATATATATGTATATATATATATATATACACACATATATATATATATATATATATATATATATATATATATATATATATATATATATATATATATATATATATATATATATATATATATATATATATATATATATATATATATATATATATATATATATATATATATATATATATGTATATATACTCATGCCTACACTCTTTTTAGCTCTACTACTACTACTACTACTAAAAAAAAGAAAAAGAAAAAAAATTTCTACTTTAGTAATTAAGACAGATAAGCACTTCAATGGGGCCTTAACCTTACTCACCCATCGAATTACCTAGGACAAGCAGTTTTTCAAAATTCATATTTTGGAATATCACATAGCTTCATATTACCATAGAAAAAAAAATAGCTAGGTGTTTGCAGTTGGTTTTGTTGTTAGGAGTGTGGGAGTGGCACCTGGGAACCTTCATGTTGGTTCCCTGTTACTACTAATCTAACTCCAGCATTTCATTTGAATTTATTTTCTTATAAATTCTATTTATTCTTAAATTTATGTATTTTTTAAGGAAATTTAAAGGAATGAGACATTAAATTTTTTGGTTACAAATCATACAATGTAAGGCTATTAAAGGCTAGTATTAAGGTCTAGTAAGGGCTAATACCCCTTACTCTCAAGCCCCCACCCTTATGAGAAGCTGATTTTTTGTAGTTTACAATTCAAACAAGGAGTAAAAATACTTCAGGGACGGGAAAATCGACCTTCCTTCTAGTTTACATTTCAGATAAAGAAGGGGAAGATGTACAAGCTCAAGTTATTACATTAATGGCATTTCATCAGAATTATCCTTCTAAAAACAAAACTTCAAATGGCTACTACATTTAGCTGTAAGATGGATGGAATATGAAATCAAATGAACAGGCGAATGCACAGGATGTGAATCTACAGGCGTATTCATTCAGAAAGTCTCAATGAAGCCATAGTAATTTATTCATCAAAGAATCTGCTCGCGTCTGTTGTTAATACTCATTTTACTGCTATAGGAAAACATTATTGGCTTTCAAAGAGTTTTTTGTGATTTTACATCAGCACCATCCAGATTGACACAAACGAACAGGTCTGACGATAGCGTTATCTATACCCCCCCCCCCCCATGTCATTACGCTGACACTGTATTTTTTCTTATCTGACCTTTGAACTATTTTTAAAAAAATGGCTATCTAAAAATTTTTATCAGATGGGTTTGGAGAAGAAGGCTTGGGTGGACTAGAGCTTTCAATTTCCAAGGAATGAGTACTCTGAAGAGAGAATGAACGAAGAGAGGATGAGCCTCTCTGAAGTTCTGCGAGCACCCCTTCCATAAGAAACATTTATGCCTCCAGGGCATAACTTATATCTTCTCTCCGCGGGCCCGGGGGGGAGGGGTAGTGTTGACCACGGATTTTTAGTTGTCTGATGTTTGAACTATTTTGAAAAAGGCCATGGGAGGAGAAGGGGGGTAATTGTCCTCCGGTCTCTTTTGACTCTAAACAAATGAACAACAAACTTTTAATTTCCAATCAAATAAGCCCTTTCTGAAGTTATACCAGCACCCCTTCCATAATAACGTTTTGTGCCCCTAGGGCCTACCTCCAGGCCCAGGGGGGTTATTTTGACACTGAAGTTTTGTTATCTGACCTTTGAACTATTTTTAATACAATGGCTATCTTAAAAATCTTATCTGATGTATTTGGAGAAATACGGCATAGGAGAGGGGATGGGCTATATTCCCTCCGATTTCTTTCAGTCTGAAGAGAATGAGCTAAAGCTTTTCATTTCAATCAAATGAGCCCTCTTTGAAGTTTATACGAGCATCAATTCCATAAGATCCATATTTGCCCCTAAGGTATAACTTAAAACGCCTGCTCCTGGTTCCGGGGGGGGGGGGGGTTCGACCCTGAAGTTGTTTGTATGATCTCTTAATTATTTAAAAAAAATGGCTACCACAAAAATGCTATCGGATGCTTTGGAGGAAATAAGGGTATATAAGGGAGTCTGAGAGTCTCCCACAGCTTAAGCACCGGTTAAAAATGCATTTTTTCTTAATGATGAATGATAAAAATGGTGAAGAAAAGCGTATTAAATGAGAGTGGGCTACCCAGAATTTTTCAGGCCTTTTTTTTTTCTTTTTGTGTATTTAATAAGTTAGTATTATTGATGATTAAAGTAACTTGAATGTAGTCGCCATTACAGACCAGAACGGCTTTTTTGCGACTAATTGGTATGCATGTGATATAAAGGTTTCAATTAGAAATCTACCTACCTACCTACCCAAAAGTAAAAACCATATATACCCCAAGAGCATAAATTACAATACCTGGCCCTGGACCCTGGGGGGCTGTGTTGATACCGGAGTTTTCGTTATCTGATGTTTGAACGATTTAAAAAAAAAATGGCTATCAAAATTTTTGTCGGATGGGTTTGGGGGAAAGCGGCCTGGGGGGGGGGGGGTGTTTGTTGCCCTTGAATCTCTTTTGACTCTTAAAGGATATACTAGATCTTTCAATTTTGAAGCAAATGAGCCCTCTCTGATATTTTTACGAGCATTCCTTCCATAAAAACCATATCTGCTCCTAGGACATAACTTAGAACGCCTGATAGGCTTAATTGACACCTTAGTTTTTCTTATTTGACCTTTGAACTATTTTAAATGAAAGTGATATCTTAAAAATTTTTATCAGTTGGATTTGCGGAAAAAGGCGTTGGGGGTGAGGGCTAGTTGCCCTCCAATGTCTTTTGAATCTCAAAAACTGAACTAGAAATTTCAAGATCCATTTAAATAAGCCTTTTCTGAAGTTTACACGAGCATATGTTCCATAAGAACCATATATGCCCCTAGGGCATAACTTACAATGCCTGGCCCCTGGCCCCGGAGTGGTTGTGTCAACCCCAAGGTTTTGTTCTCTGATGCTTGAATTATTTGAAAAAATTACTATCTGAAAACTCGTATCCAATGGGTTTGGGGTAAAAAGGGCGTGGGGCAGGGGGGAAAAGGGCCCTCCGATCACTTTTGATCCTCCGATCACTCCGATCTATATTCGTATGTTTTTATTGCGTATATGAGGGGGATTCAATCCTCGTCGATACCTCGCTCTTTAAACTAAAGTTTAGATTTTGTCCCAATTCCTTATGACTGACCTCTGAATCACAAAGGCCGTAGAATAAATAGTTGGAATCACTAAAAACACTTTAGCGTAAAGAGTGAGGTATAAAGAGGAGGTAGACCCTCCTCTTTATATATTTAAATATGCGTAATATTTTTTTTTCGTTTTAAGTTTTAATGCTGCTCCTTACTTTCAGTAGAAAAAACTTTTCATATTTATTTTCTCATTGTTTTTTCAAATAATGCTAGAAAATCCTGCTCCCCTTCATTGAAATTCTCTTCCCCCATGAGAAGTTTCTTCATGGAAATATCCTCCCACGTAAACTCCCCTCCCTCAAATCTCCTCCCTAAACCAAAAAATCCCCCTGAAAACGTCTGTACACTTCCCAGTAACCATTACTATATATAAACACAGGTCAAAGTTTGTAACTTGCAGCCCCTCCCACGGGGACTGCGGGGGAGTGAGTCGTCCCTAAAGACATAGTTATTAGGTTTTTCGACTATGGTGAATGAAATGGCTATCTCAGAATTTTGATCCGGTGAATTTTGGGAAAAATTGAGCGTGGGAGGGGGCCTAGGTGCCTTCCAATTTTTTGGTCACTTAAAAAGGGCACTAGAAATTTATTTCCGTTGGAATGAACGCTCTTGGGATATTCTAGGACCACTCAGTCGATACGATCACCCCTGGGAAAAACAACAACATAAAAACAAACAAAAAAACACGCATCCGACAGACACGCATCCGTGATTTGTCTCCTGGCAAAAATTACGAAATTCTAAATTTTTGTAGATAGGAGCTTGAAACTTCTACAATAAGTTTCTGTGATACGCTGAATCAGATGGTGTAATTTTCGTTAGGATTGTGTGACTTTTAGGGGGTGTTTCCCCTATTTTCTGAAATGAGGCAAATTTTCTCAGGCTAGTAGCTTTTGATGGGTATAAATGATATTGATGAAACTTATATATTTAAAATCAGCATTAAAATGCGATCCTTTTGATGTTACTATTGGTATTAAAATTCTATTTTTTAGAGTTTCGGTTACTATTGAGCCAGGTCGCTCCTTACTACAGTTCGTTACCAAAAAATGTTTGATTTTGAGGGAAGATATTCTGAAGTGGATTGTAGTGAGAAAAGATAAATGCTTAGGGTTAATTGGATACATTAAATTTAAAAAATGTGTTACTTAGGGGAGAGGGGGGCGAAACCACACGGGGGCGAAACCGTCCGTTGGACCTCTCGTCCAAAGTCTTTTAACTAATACATTCAGAAAATCACTGCTAGATGGCATTCATGTAGCGCACATTAGGCGGAAGTTTTGAATATTTGATGCCAAAGACCACTGAGATAAGAGGTAAAGAAGTTTTTATATACTCGCTGGAAATTTTGACACCTGTAGTCCTCGTCGAATATTTTTTAAGTTATTGTAGCTATAGGGTCGTAAGTTAGAAGAATCATAAGAGGTATGTTTCCGGTATTTTCCTCGTAATTTTCATCATCAAATGTCTGGCGGTTTCCAAAAAAAGGTAAATTTTCAAAATGGCGTCAATAAGGGGTGACTCCGGACAGTTTTTTGGGGGCGACTCCGGACACATTTCACGGTGTCCGGTTTCGCCCCATGCTGATGGAAGGATCTCCGAGTCTGGAATTGGAATTAGCTAGAGCTAGGAAATTACCAAGTATTTCAATTTTATTATAGACTAGGAATACGAATTTATTAAATTCAACTTTCAAAAAACAAAAACAATATTATGCCCCAACAGAGAGCAGAGCTCGTAATGTTGGGACAGTACAAATGCATAAGAAAACACAACATCTCTTCATAAAAAAACATACAAGATAGGAGATAACAGAGGAGTTCACCCCAGCGCGAGAATACCACAACAAAATATATACTAAAATCTATTATTCATCAATCCAGACACCCGAGCAAAGAACTATTTTTGAAATATGTTTTTTCAAAGAAAATCAGCTCACGAAACTTTGGGGCGTTTCTGCTAAATTAAGTTTATTTACAATATGAGGACAATGTGAAGGATCCTGTAGTCTGTATAAAGAAAAAATATAAAACATTTGAAGATAGGGCGAAAATTAGCCTTTTAGGCCACAATTTATTTCCGTTTTTTAGTAACAGTTCTGGCTCTTCATGATTTATAGGCTAATCTATTTAGAAAGTGTTTTTTTTTTTTTTTTTTAAGTGTTGAAACAATATTTGATAGGTTTTGATTGCAAGTGTTATCAGTTGTTTTTTTCTTTATATTATATTGTAGCGTACTCCTCATTTTTTGAGGGAAATAAAGAAAATAAATAAATAAATAAATAAAGGCTTCTCTCCGTCCTTGAAATTTTAGACTTTTCTTTTACAGATGGTTCGCACCTATATTCGAAAAGGGGGTGGCCCCCCAGATCCGGAGTTACTGAAGCGTGCAGTGAGACAAGTCGTAAATGAGAATTCATCTTTCCGATCAGCCGCGGAAAAATTTTCTTTGAAGAAGTCTACCCTTGTGGATGCCGTGAAACGCTACAAGAGTAAAATGCAAGATCTTGAAAAGGGTAGCCCAAGTGCAAACAATGATAATGATAGTTTTCAAGAGAGTTCTAAGTTCGTTTTTACTCCCAAACAAGAGAGAGACCTCACTATATACCTCGAAAACTGCTCAATATTGAACCACGGACTAACTCCAAAGGCAACGAGAAAGTTAGCCTACCAATGGGCAACAACTCTGAAGCTCAAATTCCCACCAAGTTGGGAGCTGAATGAAAGAGCAGGAGTCGACTGGTTCAAAGGATTTATGAAGCGTAATGCCAGTTTGTCCATTAGAAAGCCGGAAAACACAAGCCAGGCTCGTGCTGCCGGCTTCAATGCCACTGTAATTGGTGCTTTCTTCCGTAATCTTCAGGGACTGTATAGCAAGTTCCATTTTCCTCCTGGTAGGATTTGGAACTGCGACGAAACAGGAGTGCCCACAGTTGTTCAGGCTCCAAAGGTGATTGCTAAAAAGGGGGCAAAACAGGTGGCACAGACTGTGTCAGCAGAAAGAGGGGAAAATACCACAATGTTGTGCTTTGTGTCTGCAACTGGTCAGACTATTCCACCAGTGTTTGTTTTTCCAAGAGTCAAGGTTCCCGAGAGAATGTACCGAGAAGGACAACCAGGATGCATTGGCTTAGCCCATCGTAGTGGATGGATGACCTCGGAGAATTTCCTTTGTTCATTGCAGCACTTCCAGAAAGAAGTTAAACCCAGCAAAGAGGATCCTGTTTTGCTCTTGTTCGACAACCATGAAAGCCATATTTCAATTGAAGTAGTTTCCTTGTGCAAAGATAATGGCATTCATCTTTTGACCTTTCCTCCCCATTGCTCTCATCGCATCCAGCCCCTTGATGTTTCAGTTTATGCGCCATTCAAACATGCCATCAGGGAGTCCTTCGACACTTGGTTGCAGATAAATCCAGGTCAGAGGATTTCAATACATGAAATAGCAAAGTTGTGCAAGCAGCCTTATCTAGAAAAGCTGAACCCTCATAACATCACAGCTGGTTTCGAAAAGGCAGGAATTTGGCCTTTGAATCCGAATGTCTTCACAGAAGCCGATTTTCTACCAGCTGAAGTGACAAACCGCCCTGATCCAGCAGAACAGAATCACACAGATTCTACTAAGGATGATCCACACCCTGGTTCAGTTCATTCTTCTGCTCCTGTCTTTGTGGATCAACCAAAGGACACGCCAAACCTACCTATAACTCCTGAAAGCATAAGACCATATCCAAAAGCAAGAATGCAAATGGGTCCCCGCAAAAAGCACAAGATAGGGAAAACTAGGATTTTGACAGATACTCCAGAGAAGGAATCCCTTGAAGCAGAGGCTCAGGCAAAGCTTGACAAGAAAACTAAAAAAAGGGTTCCTAAACGTAAACCAGATGAGTCCTTGAAATCGGAGTCATTGAAAAAGTCCAAGGTTTTATCCATTGACGAGGAGGCTGAAGATAGCATTTCAGATAAAGATATGCAGCTAATAGACGATTCGGATGATGAGTCTTTGCACATTGGAAGTGTCAGTGAACTTCAGACTGACGAAGAATTTTCTCCAGGAAATTTTGTGCTTGTGAGGTTTAAAGTGGGAAAGAAACGAAATTCCGCTGTTTACTATGTTGGTCAGATTGAAGAAGTGAGTGGCAGATTAGCTAAAATAAACTACCTCCGCAAATCAAGTGAAAAGTTCATCTTCCCAGAATGTCCCGATTGTGCTGAAACTGATTTTGATGATATAATTATGAGGTTGCCTACTCCTTTAACTGCAGGAGGGACAGGGCGAGCAGTCAAAGGCCTTGTATTTGGGTGTGACTTGTCTTGCTATGCCATAAAATAATGATGTGAAATGCCTTTTTGAGTTCTTTTGATATCCCAGCTAATTCTGCTACTTTTATATTATCTGAATACACTGTTTGAATTGTTAACTATAGATGTCCGAAAATGCCCCTTATGTGTCCGAAGTCGCCCCACGGTAGGGGCAACTTCGGACACTTTAAGAGGTCATATGATTTGGGGTCTCACTGAGAAACGACTTGATGGAAGTCATTGAAAAAAATTCCTAAGAAAGATGAATATTTAAGCTTTCTGTTCATGTAAAAACAAAGTTTGTATCTTTAGAAGAACATCTTATAGGGGTCAAAAACTCAAAAACGTACGGTTTCGCCCCCCTCTCCCCTATAGTTCTTCCGTTAAAAAAAAAGTTTCTTTCTTATTTTCATATGGTGTTGTGTTGAAAATGTGAAATAGTAATAAACCTAATAAAAACGGAGAAAACTCGTTTTCAATAAGCCCCATGAGTCTTGGATTAGCTGTAGTTCCGTTTGTTTGGTGTCTTGTCCATAAAACATCCAATTAAAAGTGGTTTTAAGAAATTGGTGATGTAATATGTTGTCATTGATTTAGGCGAAATTATTTGATTCTTTTATTGCAAGCATTACTAAAAAATCTTGCCATGTGAATACATGATGTAATATATATATATATATATATATATATATATATATATATATATATATATATATATATATATATATATATATATATATATATATATATATATATATATATATATATATATATATATATATATATATATATATATATATATATATATATATGTGTGTGTGTGTGAATCTATGCTAATTGAAGTTTTGTTTCAAATGGTGTTGTGGTGAGATCTCATATCTTAAACAAGTGCGAAATATGTAAGATGGATTCTATATGGAATAAATTTTTTACAAGTGCTTCGACTGTATATATAGAGCTACATTTTGTCATATCTACGAGTATATTTTTAAAAGCAAGTGTTGAGTGTACGTGGACGAACGCAGGGAGGTCCTTAGTGTCCTGCTCGTCCTTCCGAATTCATCATATTATTGCATCCCCCTCCTCCTGAGAAAAATCCTGTAAAATTGTCGCTGTATATCTATGTGGTTTTTCTTAGGCACTAAAAAATAAGTTAAACTAATCTCACAACAAACGGTAAAATCAAGACACCATGATAACGAAATTGTTCGAATTGATAACGAATTCGTGATAACGAATTCGTGTAACGAATGTTGTATAAGTTGTACACCGAACGTCAGAAGGATTCATTAGTTTTTTCTTTTGCGTCGCTTATTAATGTGACTACACCAAAGAAATTTGGCAGTGCCGTGAAACTTTTGGTGAAAATAAAATTTATCTATCTATAACAAGTGTAAGGGGGTCAAAGGTCGGGGTTGCTAACTTAGCTAGCAAAGGCAGGTGACGCTAGGGGGAGGGGGGCTGAGATTCTCATCAAAATTTTATATTTAGAAAATAAAGGATAAAGATTCTCCAGAGCCATTGATGGTGCACAAGCCATCGCATATTATCGACATTTTTCGTTGCCGAGTCCTTTTTACAGAGAATGGTATCAATCCCGTTACACAACCTTGTGCGGAATCTTGTGGTAGCTGGGATCGAACCCTGGGTCTTAAATTGCCATGCATAGATCGTTCCACTGTGCTGTCATAGGTTATTAAGATAATGACTGAACAAATAATTAAGAGGCTCTGATAAAATTGAAGTTCGAATGTTTGTCATGACATTAGAGAGACCGTCAATATCTAGAGCTTTCTGCCTCTTTAAATTGGTAAATTCCTCAAGTGTTGAATTTATGAACAACGAAATGTCTGGATTTGTTAGTAACGAAAGGACAATTGTGATTGACAAAGCAAAATTAGTGTAAAAATATTTTATAATTAATTGATAGTATTGAAAAACTTGACTAATACAGTTTTTAATTAGGTCTAAATTTAGTTGAAATTTGAAGCAATGTTCTTAATCATAACATCGGAAAAACTTCAGGGTTTTATTTACACAATATATCAAATTCCCGACAGAGAGAAAATTCGACAGAGTCGGGAACAGTAACACCTAACACATGAACTTAACCAATATATACTTATACTTATATATATACTTAAACCAATATCTTCAATTTTCTATTTCTAACTACCCTCAAAAGTAAAATAAAAAAACAATTAATAATTACAACGCTGAAGCGCAGCAGCCTTAATTTAGATTGCTATCTTACTGAGATTACTAATTCGATTAAAGTTGCCGCATCAGCGGCAGTACCACCTGAGAGAATTATGGTTGATATATGGAAAAAGGGCTGAAGTGATGACCCAGAACTACAACTTGCAAAGAAACGTCACAGATAACTTCGAAGACCATACTGCCTTTCCATGACGAAAATACAACAATTCAGGGGTGAAGGGTAGGTTTAAAACCCAACATTTCTTAGGGCATTGCCGAAAGCATTTGTGACCCTCTCATCCATTGGGTCCTCCTCTAGTCTTCTTATCTCCCTTCATACCCGATACAGAGCAGTATTCCCAAGGAATCATTCCCTCAAAATTCTCATCCGTCCAAGGTAAGTACGCGTGCCCGGTCGACCCAACCTCTTAGTTCACGTTACCAATTTGACTATCCCCGAACCTACCCTTACTCACATCCCTCCCAAAAATCCACATCCCATAGACATAAATCTTCTCCATGCGTTCAAAAATTTAATCACTGGTTCTGGCCTCCACTCGTCTTTGCCAAAATAAAACTGACCCCTCCCCTCTCAGATGCCCTCCACCCTACATCCCTTTCCCAGCATCATCTTGTTTTACCATCCATTCCTATAAAGAACACTCCCAATTTGCTTTCTTCTCGTATCACCAGGAAAGCTTCACCCCATCCCTTGCACTCTATTCCCCGTGCGTACCCTACCAATGTGACTCTGGTTTGAGCGTTCCTACGTGCGAAAATTATCCTGTAGTAAATAGTCCACCCCAAAAATTATCCGTACCATCTCACAGCCCAAATTTAAAACTTACCCCTAAAATCACTGAAACTCAACGACAGTCAAGTTTCCTCAGTCGCTTTAAATTTCCAAATTTTTAATCACTAGCACCGAAAGCCTTAACTTTGATAAACTTACTGAACTCAAAGTGCTATCAAAATTAAACGAAATTGACGTTGTAGCTGTTACAGAGGTACAGTCTCATTACCAAAGGTCTCTCCATTTGTCAAATTATTCGGAGTTTATTAAGCTCCGTCCTTAGGACCACATACTTAGAAATAAAGGACGTGGTGTCATGGTTTTTACTAAATACAACCTTTTCCCAAAAAATTAGTCCTGTTCCTAGTTTATCTGAGTACAATGATATCCTTTGGTTAAGTATTAAACCTAAAGTACTCCCCCCTCCCTATAATAATACAATAGGTGTCTTCTATTACTCGCCAAGCCAAAATATTGATGCGGAACGCAAATTTCTCCAGCAGCTGCAGACCAGAGCTGATTTTGTTATCTCTAAGTACCCAAATGCTGGACTATTTCTGGTTGGTGACGCCAATGAATTTAAGATGAATTCCATTTGCTCCTCTCTAAAAGTTAAGCAAATAGTTAAAATATCAAAAACTAGGGGAAATACCTCTTTAAATATCATTCTAACCAATCTGAATAATTTTTATAATCCCCCCTCAGCTTTGTCTCCATTGGGTGTGATTTATCATTTTTCTTCCTCCTGTCCCCCTCTTTTTAATTTTAAGCCCACATTCTCAATAAATTATTGCTCGTTCCGCCCCCTTAAAAATGCTGACCTTCTTTCTCTTGGAATATGGCAGAGTATTGAAGATTGGTCTGATATTTATAATTTGCATGATCTTGATGAAAAAATTAATACCTTTCACAAAAAATAAAACAATAAATATCTAATTTTATTCTTTACCTGAAAAAGAATTAGAAAAGTGCTCCAGTGACAAACCATTCATCAATCAACACATAAAAGCGCTAATTAGAAAAAAAATTGCATTTTTTCAGAAATGGTAAACTGGATGAAGTTAATAAACCAAGAAAAGCAATTAAAAAGAAAATACACAAATCCGCCCAATCCTACCACAAGAACAAGATGACAATATAACAGTTCAATATAGGGGATGCTCACTACTATATACAAGAAAAAGGTCAAAAAATTGTTTACCAATAAACCAAAAAATTGGTATTCCGAGGTAAAAAAAAAAAAAAAACTGTGTGGCAGAAGTCTAGACCAGATTGATTTCAACCTACCTGAATCCTCAGAAGTTACTGCTAATAATTTTAAGAAGTTCCGTGCTTCTATCGTCCACAGCCTTCCGGCATTGTTATATCAATTACCTAATGACATACACCCACCTGCTTCACCTCCATATCTCCGTCTCAGATCGAATGAAAAATTGAGAAACTACAAAAACGTGTCTACGAAAAAGGTGTCTGCCCTTTAGATATCCCATTTCCTCTTATTAACACTTGTCTGTTATTTTCAATGATATTACTGAGTTTGGTCAATATCCGCAAATTTGGAAACAGGGTTTCCTAACCCCCTTGAAAAATAAACACAGAAAACCTAGTTTTGAAGGTGTTCGTCTTTTTTCACTCACTGCTATATTCTCTTAACTATATGAAGGATTACTTGCGGATTGGCTAAAGGAGAAAATCCTACCTTTTACTGACCTGAAACAATCCGGTAACATCAAATCCATTTCCGCTTCCCATTGCCTTGTTTTTCTTATTGACTTATATAGAAAAATTCTCAGAAAACCTAATTGCCAGCTAAACTTAATTTCCATTGACCTTCCAAAAGCATTTGACCTTATTAACCACAAAATTTTTGTTGAAAAAAATTGGCATCTGATTTCAATATTAATCCTTTCCTGGTTAAACTTGTTGCCTCTTTTTAATCAAATAGATTACAGGTAATCAAACATCAGAATCATTATTCCAATCCCCTCTCTGTCCACAATGGAGTACCCCAAGGTATCCTCCTTTTTTATGATAAATAACCTCGCTAAGAAATTTCCTTACCGGTGGAAATCTGTGGAGCCCTAACGGTTGTTGAAACCTGCTACCAAAACTTAGTAAGCAACCCTATAAGTATCCTCAATGATATTGCAGACGACGCTACAGTCTTGGAAATGTAAGTAAACCCCTCTAAACTTATGATAATACTAATATGTTTCCTTAAGACCTCACCCCTTTTCCTCAATCCTATCCCCCCAGATATTTCCGTGTCTTCCTTTAAATTACTTGGGGTTACAATTTACTCTAATTTAAAGTGGGATATCCAGGTTAAAGATATTGTCCATAAAGCTGATGCGTCCATGTCTCTCCTTTAGCTCTTGAATAAATGTAACATCCCCCCATCTTAATTCTTTACGGATCTATGCTTTCTTTGTCCGCCCGCATCTTGAATATGCATGTCCATTTTGTGATCCTGGTATCTCCCGTGATGAATCAGAAAAAATTGAATCCATTGAAAAAAGAGCCATGAGAATAATTTTTAAAGAAGCTAAGGTACCATACTCGCTCCTGCTAAAAAAAAAAGGCCAAGCTGTAAAGCTCTGGAGCACAGGAGAGGAAAGTTGTGCATCCGTGTTGCAAGAAAGATTCCCCAAAAGACACTACCCATCTAGACCCTGCCTGCCAAGTACTGTTTCTGAACCCGTTCCTATATTGTCCCCCACCCGTTGCTTAGCCTCCAAGCATGAAAAAACCTTTGTCCCCTTCATTACTGATAAAATTACAGATAAAAGTTTTTCTCTTTTTTCTTTTTTTTTTCTTTGGCACTGTTGATACCCTCTTAAAATGCTGCACCTGGTTTGGAGCTGTTGACAGTTGTTACACTGATTCTATATTTTGCAATTAAAAAAAATTTTAATCACCTCAAATACAAGATTTTTTATAGACTGTCGGAGGAAAAACCTCAAAATTAGGTTAAAAATTCATCGTCCAGTCCGAAAAAAACACTTTTTCGCCACCAATTGTTGTAAAGTCGGTATTTTGTAAGCATAAAGATAGCTTACTGATTGAATAGGTTGAATTATAATTCAACTGAAAATAACAGAAAATTAGTGTAGTCATTCCAGGTAGAAAAGCAATAAGATGAGTTTAATTTGAGCTCAAAATTGTTTTCTGCAGCATCTTTTGTTGACATGCTTTTGACCAGTCTTCTGTGAAAAACAGGCACTGTGGATTTGATTCGTTAATCCCAAATAAAGGTCATTTCAGTCAGAAGAAACCTTAGCAGTTATCAGATAGGCTTATCAAAATTTTGTTTCAAATTTGATCAAATTGACTATAATTTAAGCTGAAATCAAAACAATAACCATAACAAAGATCATCATTTATTTGTCTATTTCACCATGACCTTCTAAAACTGATCGAGGAAACAGAAACGTTCCCATGTCTATGTAGCTACGTTGCCTGAGTCTATTACTTTCTAAACATCAGGTTTTGCCCCTACCCTCTAATATACAGATGGATACATGCGTGTTAGGTCTTATTACCGCTCTCTGCTTTCATTTCATAATCTTGCTTTCATTTCATAATCTTGCTTTCCTTTTATGTTAGCACAAGATATTTTATTTCGGCACTATTTCATAATATTTTTATCAACTCTCTGAATACAAGAGCTAAAAAACATTTTCCCATCACCCACAAATATTTTTCCCTAGCGTTCTGGGGAAAAATGAGTTTTCTGTTTTAAAAATTGTTCTTTTTTATTCGCTTTACCTTGAGCCAATACAATAAATCTTGGATTTTATCGATACCCCCCTCCTCTTAAAAGAAGAAAAAGGAGGGATTTTCCTGCTCGTCTTTTGTTTGTATATGGGTCTCTACTTTTCTTTGACACAATTTTTTTCGGATTTGTTCAAAATTTGTTATTTCTTGATTTAACAAACAGTTCGTAGTAATAACGAATCAAACAGTTCGTGGTAACGAACTGTGGTAAGGAGCGACCCGGCTCAATAGTAACCAAAACTCTAAAAAATAGAATTTAGATACCAATAGCTACATTAAAAGAATTGCATTTTAATGCTGATTTTAAATATATAAGTTTAATCAAGTTTAGTCTTACCCATTAAAAGTTACGAGCCTGAGAAATTTTGCGTAATTTTAGAAAATAGGGGGAAACACCCCCTAAAAGTAATAGAATCTTAACGAAATCTTAACGAAAATTACACCATCAGATTCAGCGTATCAGAAAACTCTACTGTAGAAGTTTCAAGCTCCTATCTACAAAAACGTGGAATTTTGAATTTTTTGCTAGAAGGCAGATCACGGATGCGTGTCTATTTGTTTGTTTTTTTCCCCAGGGGTGATCGTATCGACCCAGTTGTCCTAGAATGTTGTGAGAGGGCTCATTCTAAAGGAAATGAAAAGTTCTAGTGCCCTTTTTAGGTGACCAAAAAAATTGGAGGGCACCTAGGCCCCCTCACACGCTAATTATTTTCCCAAAGTCAACGGATCAAAATTCTGAGATAGCCATTTTATTAATCGTAGTCGAAAAACTTTATAACTTTGTCTTTGGGGACGACTTACTCCCCCACAGTCCCCATGGGAGGGGCTACAAGTTACAAACTTTGACCAATGCTTACATATAGTAAAGGTTATTGGGAAGTTTACAGGCGTTTTCAGGAGGATTATTTGGCTGGGGGATGGGTTGAGAAGAGGGGGATATGCTGGGGGAGCTTTCCATCGAGGAATTTTTCACGGGGGAAGAAAATTTCCATGAAGGGAGCGTAGGATTTACTAGCATTATTTAAAAAAAAAACGAAAAAATAAATATGAAAAAGTTTTTTCAGCTGGAAGTAAGGAGCAGCATTAAAACTTAAAACGAACAGAAATTATTACCCATATGAGGGGCTCACCTCCTCCTAATACCTTGCTCTTTACGCAAAAGTATTTTTAGTAATGTCAACTATTTATTCTACGGCTTTTGCTATTCAGGAGTCATTCTTAATGAATTAGGACAAAATTTAAGATTTATTGTAAAGAGAGAGGTACTGACGAGGGGGCGAACCCTCTCATATATGTAATAAAAACATGAGAATAAAAAGTTCTTTACCTAAGCTAATTTATAAGTTACGTATATCTTTTACTAATGAAAAGAAAAAAAAATCGTAAAAAATAAAAAGTTCTAGTTGTCTTTTTAATAAACCAAAAAATTGGAGGGCAACTAGGCTTCTTCCCCCGCTCTTTTTTTCTCAAAATCATTCGATCAAAATTATGAGAAAGCCATTTAGCCAAAAAACAATAAATATACAAATTTCATTTTAATTATTCCTCTGCGGAGAGCCAAAATCCAAACATGCATTGATTGAAAAACATTCAGAAAATAAATAAAAAAAACAAGTTTTTTCAACTGAAAGTAGGGAGCAACATTAAAACTTAAAACGAACAGAAATTACTTCGTTAAGAAAAGGGGCTGCTTCCTCATCAGCGCCCCGCTCTTTGCGCTAAAGTTTTTTATTGTATTAAAAAGAAGAGTTGAGAGAGAGTCAAAATTTAGCGTAAAAAGCGGGGCGTTGATGAGGAAGCAGCTCATTCATATACGAAGTAATTTCTGTTCGTTTTAAGTTTTAATGTCGCTCCTTACTTTCAGTTGAAAAAACTTGTTTTTTTTTTATTTTCATGAAACAAAAGACGAGACCATCTAATACAGTTTTAATTCTGTGTGTCACATTGGGCCTAGATAAGTAAAGAGAAATTTATTTCCAATAGAAAACGGGCGTCAAGATCCAAAAAAATAGACGGTTTACATGATAAATTTAAAAAGCTGCAAAAAAACTCTATATATATTAAGAATTAATGCGTGATCTGGGCCCTTCCTCATTTTCTGCTTCTGTAAGGACTGTCTGACTTTTGCGGCATTTATTATTAGGAAATACACTGAAACATGACTTCTGGACTAAAACAATTTTGCAGAAATTACCGTTTTTATTTTTATGGGGACGAAAAGGAATGTTCTTCATAAGACATCTTTTTTTAATAATTGAATGGTTGTTATGGTCAAAGGGCTTGTGTGCCGCGTTGGTTAAAGTCACGAATGGCCATAAGAGCTGCATTGCTCGTAAGGCAATATTGTTCGTATTCAGAATGTACACTTACCTATTTGTCATTCTATAGTATAGAAACTAATAATACATGCTATTCATTACCTGACAGTAAAAACTATTAGAAGCTTTATAACCTTGATAATCGATTACGAATTTCGGCGTTTGTAGTATAAAATCAGCAATATTTTTCGTGATTTATTCAGACTCAATTTAACTTGCATCAAAACTGTTAGGAGATTCGAAATGAATTTTTCTTCTATTATGGTAAGTGATTAATAAGATTTACGATAATATTTACGATAATATGCAATCCATGTCAACAAAAAAAAAACTAAAAAATGATGTTCTGGTAATAATAATATGGAACATGAAAGCACGTTATTTGTTGTTACTGAATCGTTGTGTTACTGTAATGTTGTTACTGAGATGAATTATTTTTTGTAGGTTACTCATCATTGATATTGTCATATAAGAACTTAATAGAAACAGAAATTAAACTTTTCAAAAAAGGAATATGATTTTAATGGAACGTATGAAGCTAAATTCAACGGGATTAGAACAATTCAAAAACCTTAAAAACAAAAACAAAAAGTTTTAAGCTTTGTAGAAATCAACTTACGGAAATAATCCAATATATTTGAATAGCCTCAATATGAAAATATATTAAATTGCGTAAAAAGCAAAAAACTGCTAATTGCAAAAATGTTTCTATATATTTTTTAACAAGGATTACAACAATTCAAAAACCTTGACAAATTAAACCAAAAGTTTCAAACTTAGTGAAAATCGTTCTTAGGAAACATCATTGCCAAATTTCTTTTCTTATAAGTATAAGCAGTGTCTTTTTACGAAATGAAAAGAAGTTGATTTTTTTTTAATTCATTTCAAATACGCTATAGTTAATATGTAAACTATAAAATATCTAGTATGCCTGAGTAATAATTTTAATGTTTTAATACAAACTAGGATAATACTTGAAAATTTAAAAATTAGTTTTTTTTGTTAGATAAGATCCACTCGCTACGTGATTAAGCTATAAAGTTTGAACGCAACCAGCTATATAATGTTAGTAGGAAGACCCAAAAAACGGAAATTTACAACTATTACAAATGATGATTCGAAATTTTGATAAGGGATTACAACAATTCGAAATCCTCAAAAAAGATAACCAAAATAACCAAAGCTGAAATCTATATATATATATATATATATATATATATATATATATATATATGTATATATATATATATATATATATATATATATATATATATATATATATATATATATATATATATATATATATATATATATATATATATATATATATAATGAAAAGAGAAATCACCAATGCAGCAGCACAAAGACATTAAAAAAAAAGAAGACAGAAGGAGAAAAGGAAGACTGTTTTCCTATATTAGTGATTACTATAGACCAGCACTTGAATGAGGCCTTAACCCTTCTCATCCATACAATCACATAGGTCAAACAGCATAGCCACACACAATCAACCATAAAGAATAATCCATGGACAGGCAGTCGCGTCGTCAATAAGTATAAGTCGTCATTTACCAATTTATAAAAAACAGTAAAGACAAATAATTCAGAGGCAACAACTCAACACAAGGGCTCATCAGGAGAATACACACCTGCCTACAGGGTTTCGGCACTTTAAATTCTCTACCCAGGCAACTGGCGTGCCTACCATAAATTACCCATGGTATCCCCGTGTTAGGTATCACCCCCAAAATATATGCCTATGAAAAAAACTAGTAATTGTAGAACAACCAAGTAACACCAAAACAAGCTTATCCAACCTTAGTTCTGGCTCTCATGTATTTAATTTACCAATGAACAATCTATATTAAAACTAAACGATTTTTCAAAGTTTTTCACTATGTCAAAAATTCTCTATTAATGTAAATGTGGCCTAGATAAAAATCAAAGAAATGAATGTAAAATAAAACCATCTATAACTACAATATATGCAAAATCCTCCGGAAATCTACCGTCAAAAATTAGGGACACGCAAAACACAGTAACAAGGAAAATCAAAATTAACCAAAGATTTCTCTAAGTATTTCCAGATAATTCAGTTTGGTATTTATGTAAAAGTTCGTTATAATGAAAACTAAATTTTTTAAATTGCTAAGTTAATTTATTTGCAGAAAATCTCTTAAAATCAATTTTTGGCTTCAGATTTTACATCTATTTTGAAAATCAATATAATTACTACAAATCCTTGCATATCTAAGTAACTGTGAGAAAAATGCCGAATATGTGATATTTGAGTGTATATTACTTTCAGGGAATGGGAAATTAATCACTTCAAAATCGAAATCATCCGTTTTATTATACATTTTAAAACTTAATTTATTATTATCAGAAATATTATATTTAAATCTAAGAAATGATCTTCTAGACCAGCGCCATGACTAGGTTAAAGAGTAAGCTCTGATGGATATATATTTTTAGAAATATCAATGAATTCTTTACAATTTAAAACCAAAATATCATCTAAATATCTTTTATTATTTGACAAAACATGTTTTAAATTATTTGGATTATTCTTATCCATCATCTAATTATATTCGAGTTGACTTAAAAACAAGTCAGCTATAAATGGGCTGGCATTCCCCCCCCCCCCCATGGGAATTCCCACGATTTGCTTGTACAATTTACCATTAAATCTTATATAAGTATTATATAAAACCAATTCTAATAAATCAAAAATCATATCTAAGCTGTAACATCTCAAGTTAACTGTAGTCTTAAAGCAGTTTGTCCATATAGCTTTTTTATTATAAGTGTCCATTTCTAAGAACCTCTTACTAGATAAGAGGAAAGATTTCTTGATAACCGTTTTTAAGTTATCTAACACTACATTAAGTGATAGATTAGTATACATTGTCGCAAAATCGAAAGACACAATTCTTTTAGCTGAAACCAGTGTTAAAGAATCTATCACCTGTAGTGAATTATTAACACTCCAATATGGATTAAAATTCGAAATTTTTTTAATACCAGAACTATAGATTTCAAGTTTATTTATAATTTCCTTTAAAATTAAAGAGAGGTCAGTAGCAGCAATGCGGGTTGGACATTTAGATGCTCCAGCAATAAACCGAGGTTTCGGG
This sequence comes from Artemia franciscana, assembly GCF_032884065.1. Lineage (NCBI taxonomy): Eukaryota > Metazoa > Arthropoda > Branchiopoda > Anostraca > Artemiidae > Artemia > Artemia franciscana. Next base: position 3,528,220 of record NC_088872.1, read on the forward strand.
GGATATCTCCATCTTATTTTGAAAAATTTTCATCCTGGGATATTTTAACCTAAAAAACAATCTAGACTGGTCAAAAGTTCGAGAAAACTAGTTAAAAACCTTAACTTTAGAAAAAACATATGTTAGTGAAGCTATTTTTATACATATCAGTATTGCAATGACGTTGTGACACCTGTCATGCTTATTGGAAAAATTTAAGATTTTCAAGCAGGGAGAAGCGTTTTAAAAGAAATTGTCAAAGATAAATTGTCAAAGATATATATATATATATATATATATATATATATATATATATATATATATATATATATATATATATATATATATATATATATATATATATATATGGAGTGTCTCCCTGCTTGAAAATCTTAAATTTTTCCAATAAGCATGACAGGTGTCACAACGTCATAGAGAATTTAGAGTGGCGAAACCCTATATAGGCCAGTGTATTCTCCTGATGAGCCCTTATGTTGGGTGTTGCCTCTGAATTATTTGTCTATATTATTTTTTCTATTGTTTGGTAAATGACGACTTATACTTATTGATGACATGACCGCCTGTCCATGGATTATTCTTTATTATGGTTGATTGTGTATGGCTATGCTGTTTGACCTATGTGATTGTATGGATGAGAAGGGTTAAGGCCTCATTCAAGTGCTGGTCTATAGTAATCACTAATATAGGAAAAAAGTCCTACTTTAGTCTAATAAAAGGGAGAAAAACAAATTAGCAAAGTGGACCATCTTCAAGTATCGGAGACTAATCAGAAAGGATATGGTGGTGGAGGTGGATATGGAGGGTCTGGTGGGTATAGTAGCTATGGTGGTCATGGAGGAAAAGGAGAATATGGTGGAGGTAATGCTTTTTGTAATAGCTTACAATATAATTTGGCTTTATTTGAACATTGAAATTAAAAAAAAAAGCATAAGAGAAACAGAAAGAAATACGCACACATTCTAACCTCTATCATCATTATAAATACAATAACACTGACTTGGCGGAGAATACTACCTCCTTCATGCTTCATTTACTTTTTTTCACATAGCAAAGGATGGATACTAAAAGAAAATTAGGAGGAATCCAGTTTGATGCAAATCCTGATATTTAATACTCTTTTTATATTTAGTGCCACCATCCATGGTTTCTCTGTTTACGGACACATTTTTTTCTTTAAATATCACTTAGGAATATAATTTTTATCAACGTAGTGAAAGAGCCAAAACCAAACTTTCCATTCTGCATTTCACCTCACAGCTGACAATGGCAGGTGAACTGATATTTCTGATTATGACAATTAGTCTTTTTTAACATATATATTGGAACAGGTAATGTCAAGTTATACCCTTTTAAAGCTGAAATGAGATCAGAACTTAAAGATCGTCAATTTACTGACAGGGGTAGGTGAACTTATTTTTCTGCTTATGACAATTAGTCTTTTTTAACATATATATTGGTACAGGTATGGTCAAGTTATAACCTTTTAAAGTTAAAATGAGATCAGAACTTAAAGATCCTCAATTTACCCAAAACGTTAAAAAGCAACATTTTTTTTACATGTAGCCTTGAGGCTAACAGCACCAAGTTACCCTTCATGACTACACAAGACTTAGAGCCTTGTGTAGTTGTTGGCGCATGTGAGAATATTATATATTTGTTAAGTGTCGCTTCTTTATCATGATTTCCCTTTACTTCTTAGGTTTTCCTTTCTCTATACTTATCTGTTTTTTCCTATTGATTTGAACCGTTACTTTTCTCAAATTATTTTTAGGATAAGGAGGTGGTTACGGTGGATATATTGGACACGTTGGCTATGGTGGATATGGAGGATACAATCGCGGAAGTTACGGAGATTATGGACACGGTAATTATGGTGGTGGGTATTACTAAACAGATTTTACTATTTAAAAAAAAATCTCATCATTTGTGTTTCTAAAATTTGACATTAAGTTCTACATTACAAATCTTAAATGCGTTGGTCTTTGTTTATGTGTAATATCACTATTTTTGTAGTATTTTGCAAGCACGTCGATAACATTATGAGGATTCTCTGTAGCGTTTGGGTGTTTCTTTTGAAAAAACTGTCATAAATATACACATTTTATCAATGAAGCCGTAGAAAAACTTTTAATAAAACAAAAAAAGAAGGACAGCTAGAACATTGAAATTTTAAGCTTTCTAAAACAAAAACATGCACTCCGACACTGGTGTTTCCAGTAATGCAAGGAATATCATGAAAAGCTTTGTCAATGACATCTCTCAAAGGATTTCCTCTGAACCTTCTTTGGGTTCTTTCCGTTCTTTATTATAATATAGCAATAAATTACACAACTATATACATTTTTTCCGTAGGCAAGACTCAGAGCTCGAATACCAACGAGAAAAAAAAAGCAATACATGATATTATTGAAACAGACATAACTATTCTTTCATAAATTTCTTATTGCAGAAATAACATTAACATACCACTCTAACCTACCGCATTCAACGCTCATTCGACACAATAATAACTTTATAATACCAATTTATTGACAAATGACAGGCTAAAGTGGGTAAGTAGTGCAGAAATATCCTATCCAAAAAATCGCAAAATAATCAATACAAGACACCAGCCTTAGTAGTGAAAACCCAATCTATTTAAATACACTAATATCCCTGTTCTCAAAGTCATCCCTATCCCACCATTCCCGTGACAGCCCTATCCCTTAATTTCACGAAAGTCAGCAGGTGTTAATTACATCTTATGGATTTTTTTCAAGGAGATGAAATGTTTATTACATAATAGAGTTTCTATAGTTATGCATATATTGCATAATAGTGTTTAAAGAAAACTTGAGGGCCAGGGCTTCCTTATTTCAAGATTATCGTAGTTGTTACATAATGACGAGGAAACACACATGGGATGTGATAAAATCTTACACATGTATGTTACGTAATGGTGGCGTACACTTGTGATGTTACGTAATGACGATGCATGCGTGGGATGTAACGCATTCCTACGCTTAAATGTTATGTAATGACAAGAGGTATATGTGGGTGTTACGAAATGACTGTGAACACGTAGGATGTTACGCAATGACAGCGCACACGTGGGATGCTAAGAGCCTAATCATATAACATCCATCGGTGTGACATAATACTTTAAGAGAATTTTTTCTTCAGGATTGTTTTTCTTTCAATTCGTTTTTTCTTCTTTCAAGGTCTTTTTCTTCTTTTATAAATTTTTTTTCTTCAGGACTTCTTTTTCTTTCACGGTGTTTTTTTTTCTTTTTGAGATTTCATTTTTCTTCCAATACGTTTGACTCAGGGTTCCTTTATATTCCAATGATTTTGTCCACTGCAAAACAGAATTAGATTCAACGAAATAAGCTATTTGACCCATGAAGAAATCCCTGTCCCACTTACTAAAATGATTAAGCTATTGATTATGTGTTTTCTATGATTTTAATAATAGAGTTGAGGGGGAAAAATTGATTACTAGAGTTTCGTTATATTTGAAGAGCACCTGCATGCTATTTAATGTTTTAAAAGGGTATTATAAACCAAGACAAAGAGATTCTTCACTTCTTAGCGAAATGATCCTAACATTTTTGGGGTCCTTCTCAGAGAATTTTGAAAGATGATTTCTTAGAGAATGATACAAACTTTCTCAAAAACATAGAAAAATATTTTCATGCTGTTTGATCAGTTACACAAAAGAATCAAAAGGTATTACACCTAAAGGTGTAAAGTTAAGTCATCTTAATATCTTGGAAAATGCTACCTCAATTCAGCATGAACTTGATTTGAAAGAATTAAGTGACAAAAAGAAATAAAACAGGATGTTAAGTATTATACCTATTAGCCATGTAAATGCCCTAATGACTGATATTTATATCACTTTATTAAATGGTTGTTCCGTCTGTTTTTTTGCCATAACAGAAAAGGACTTCCATTTAATAAATTCCTTAAAACTGACCAGGCCCTTATATTTTTTCAAAAGTCCGGTCTTGTTAGCAATACTTAACGATTTTATTTCTGACGCTCGGATAGCGAAGTACAAAAACATATCGACGAAATTATTCTTTGAGAATTTTTCTTCCGTAAGGCAATATCGCCTAAGAAAACTAGTTGGTATGGATAAATGCTTACGGTTGTTTTGCATTGGGCATTTGTTTCTGACCATGTTTTTGATAGCTTAGCGCACTTGAGTCTTCGCATACAGGACGTCTTTGGATGTAGTGAGACTTGCGGGCCCCATTCAATGAGACTTGTGGGCTAAGTTCAATGCCGAAAAAGATCGGCTTTTCAATTGCCGTATTACACCTAAAGGTGTAAAGTTAAGTCATCTTAATATCTTGGAAAATGCTACCTCAATTCAGCATGAACTTGATTTGAAAGAATTAAGTGACAAAAAGAAATAAAACAGGATGTTAAGTATTATACCTATTAGCCATGTAAATGCCCTAATGACTGATATTTATATCACTTTATTAAATGGTTGTTCCGTCTGTTTTTTTGCCATAACAGAAAAGGACTTCCATTTAATAAATTCCTTAAAACTGACCAGGCCCTTATATTTTTTCAAAAGTCCGGTCTTGTTAGCAATACTTAACGATTTTATTTCTGACGCTCGGATAGCGAAGTACAAAAACATATCGACGAAATTATTCTTTGAGAATTTTTCTTCCGTAAGGCAATATCGCCTAAGAAAACTAGTTGGTATGGATAAATGCTTACGGTTGTTTTGCATTGGGCATTTATTTCTGACCATGTTTTTGATAGCTTAGCGCACTTGAGTCTTCGCATACAGGACGTCTTTGGATGTAGTGAGACTTGCGGGCCCCATTCAATGAGACTTGTGGGCTAAGTTCAATGCCGAAAAAGATCGGCTTTTCAATTGCCATAAAAATCAAAAGGCTTCTATTATGGAAAAAGATGAGCCTGTATTAAGTGGAAAAAATATATTTTCTGGATATCTTGGTGACGAAGAACTGACAAATAAAGTCATTGATAAGGATGGGTTATACCACACTGGACACATTATTAAAAGTATGGAGACTAGAGATTTCTATGATTATGAAACCGATATTGAAAATGAAAAAAATGGTTCTGCCATTTGTTCATTATATACATATATATAATGGCGAACAAGAACATTTTATTAACAAAATTTTATACTTCAAAACCTTGAAAGAGGATACTCAACACAATTTCCACCAAGGCGTTTGGAACTTAATTAATAGCTCTTTTTCGAGAGAAGTAGGTTCAGTAATAAAAATGAATTCTTCATTTTTTGAACAAGAAAATATACAATCCAAAAGGAAAAAAACACTTTCATGGACAGCAAAAAATTGGTTCAAAACTCACGCTTCAGTTAAAGTTTATAAAGTGTCAGATGTTCAAAAGCTTTGGAATACGGAAAGCACATGCAAATTTAAGAAAATAATCCTAGACCTATTTTGTCCAATAGATAAAGATCACAATATCAATATCCAGAATGTTGGAATTGAGCCGGAAAATAAGTCAATATGTGAAATGGGAATCCAACTAAAACCAAAATCTTATCTTTTGCGTGAGAATTATGAACAGGAGATTTTGGATGGACAAAAAAAATATCTAACTCGTCTTGACAGAAAAGAATCCAAAACCTATTGCGTCCAATAGATAAAAAGCAGAATATCAATATCCGGAATGTTGAAATTGAGCCGAGAAATATGTCAATATGTGAAAAGGGAACCCAACTAAACATAATTTTTTTTAATCAAAATTTGTAGTTATCTGACATTTTAGGCTGACGATAATAACAACTAAATAGCGGTTATTAATTATAGTAGAGTAACAAGTTTCGCAGGGATTAAAATTCACTGAAAAAGTTTACTGGTTTTATAATGAATAACACCAAATTCTAGATAGATGTTTTCACCTTGAACTCTGAATCAATACAATATTCTTTTTAAAACTTCCAGGAATTGTAACTTCCATGATTGTTCCGTCTGTTTTGTAGACATAACAGAAAAGGACTTCCATTTAATAAATTCCTTAAAACTGGTCAGGCCTTTCTATTTTTTCGTGTCTCCGGTCTTGTACGAAGCCTTTACGAAGTTACAGTATTCAACGTTTATGTGTGCATTAAATGTTTTGATAATAATGGGGAATATGGAACCACCCACTGGATATCTACTTCGATGGTGGTACCGTTACGCTTCTTTATTATTGCTGTTTTACCGCCATCTTCAGTAGATCTTCTTCTATATTGTGGGTAACCATCATTGCCAGTAATTGTGTTGGGTACTAAAAGTCGAGGATATTGCTTTGTGCACCTTCCTTTGGCCATGCATGGTGATTTTTCGTTCAGTGCACCGCAAGGTCCATGTATCATATTTTTTTACAATAATATCATATAACCCCTTATCGAAATTTTCATCAGGTATTTCAGCGGAAATCACATCATCAATTTCATTAGAAGTAATTTTATAATGTAGCCAGATTAGTATATGTTCGTAGGGGAATCCTCGTTTTTGCCATTCCACTGAGTACATCCAGCATCGCACTGACCCAAACACTTCAAGTTTTACTAGGTAGTTTATCAGTGATTTCAACTTTTGCCGGAAGAAACGGGCCGTAAAGTCATGTCTATGAACCGCCGATTGTCCTTGAAGTAAAAGCTGCTGTATCTCGTCCCAAGATTGATTACATGTAAATGTAATAAATAAATCTCGACGACCATAGAGACGAACATACGCAATAGCATCTTGAGCCTATTCATACATATAACGGGGACTGCCAGCATATGACGAAGGTAAAATCGTTAATCTTCCAACGTTTGTGGTATTACCGTCATTTACAACTGCATCTCGCAAATGAATGTATTGTTCAGAGCGGAGCTTGGTCTGATTCAGACGGAAAAATAGCAAACGTTCTGATTCAATTTTTGCATACATATCAACGATGTATTGGTGAAACAATTGACGGCATTTTAAAATATAATTGTCTTCATCCTGCCGAATCATTAGTCTATAGGAATAATAATGCATTGCACTGCATTTCTTATTCATTTCTTTGCTAGTGGCTGGATTTATCAATTTTATATTAAAGTGATAGCCGTCGGCTCCATCCCAATAAATGATAGGATATTGTAGGGCATCATAGCATCGATGAGTTTCAGCAATTCTTACCAACTGAGCGTTTTGCTTATGAAGAATAAAATCTCGAGGTAAAAACTGATCACCGACCATAACGATTGCCACTTCGTCGATAGTTGGAGCATTGTATCTTCGCACATGTTGGCCAGGAGACGTTTTGTCAGCGGAAATAACAATTTTATGCGTATCAGTAGGCATCAAATCGATGGCTGTTTTGAACAGACGCACAAAATTATTATTCTCGTAGAAAAGATGTTGCAATTGGGAAACGATTGTCCTTTCAACGTCGGGAGAAATTTCGCAACGTGCATTCAATTCAGAATTTCTATCACTGATGAAGTACAATTGTAAAAATTTATGATTCTCGCCTGAGAATGGTAGAAGGGACCCTGCTCTATGATAAATTTGCCCTTTTACTTTGAAAGTAGACATATATTTATCTGGATTTTCGATTTGGGCACCAAACGACGTCATTTGGAAACATGAGTTATATTTTCTGATTTTTATAAAAAACGCTTAGATTCTGACGTAGTTCCAGCAAGCAAAGTCTTCAATGACTCTGGGGGTGCAGCCAGTTGAGGAAGTTTAACTTTTCCTGAGGCGCAACACATTCCCATTGTTTCACCATTAAATTTCAAGGCCTTGCAGTAGGGACAAATTTTAGACATAGTCCCGATTTGAACACATCTACTATAATCATCGACTGGGCTGTACCTGAATGCCATGCGATAATTTTCCCGTTGCTCTTGTGATTCCTCGGCACGCTTTCTTTTGGTATTATCTCTTGAAGCCGCAAGCCAGTTTTCATGTTGCTCTTGTGATTCCTCGGCACGCCTTCTTTTTTCACTTTCTCTTTTAGCAGCAAGTCTGGTTTCGCGTTGTTCTGGTAGTTCCTCGACACGCCTTCGTTGACGGAGAATGCACATTCCTAATCTGGCATTATCTCTTGAAGCCGCAAGCCTGTTTTCAGGTTGCTCTTGTGATTCCTCGGCACGCTTTCAGTTCTTACCTTCTCTATCAGCCGCAAGCCTGTTTTCTTGCTGTTCTTGTGATTTCTCGGCACGCTTTCTTTTCTTAATTTCTCTATCAGCAGCAAGTTTTTTGGCATAGACTCTTTGAGCAGCATTCTCGGCTGTTGCCATTGTAGGTTCTTCAGTCATTTTACAATTAAACATTTTTCCGTCCACGATCTTCTTACAATTAAAAATTTGTCTTTGAACGAATTTCTTAAATACATTTAATGACGTCATCGTCAAAACAAAGATGACGACAACTAACTTCATGACGACATGACGTCACTCGACAGATATTAACACACATACAACTTATTTTTATATATATAGATGGATATAATAGATATAATGACGAATAAGAACAATTTATTAACATAATTTTATACTTCAAAATCTTAAACGAGAATACACTATGCAATTTCCGCTAAGGTGTTCGGAACTTCATTAATAGCTCTTTTTTGACAGAAGAAGTAAGTTCAGTAATTAAAATGAATTCTTCATTTTTTGAACAAGAAAATATACAATCCAAAATGAAAAATAGACTTTCATGGACAGCAAAACATTGGTTCAAAACTCACGCTTCAGTTAAAGTTTATGAAGTATCAGATGTTCAAAAGCTTTGGAATACGAAAAGCACAAGCAAAGACATCATCAGTAGTAATCAGTAATACTCAGGCAACATACAAGGCAAATTATCGATACGTTCGGTCTTAACAAGAAAAAATATGTTTTATAATAAAATTCTTAGATAACCACTTTGTTATGGTTATGATAACCATAGCAAAGTGGCATTTGTTGCACGAAAGGACAGAAGCAGAAACTACAGTTTTGCAGAATATTTCCATGTTGTAGAAATCATTGCAAAGCTCTTTTTGAAGATAGGATTGAAGCCTGGTGACAGGGTATATGTTGTTGCCACCAACCGTCCAGAATGCTGTTTTTCACATTTTGGTGCTATTGAAGCAGGAGAGATAGCCGTAAGAATCTACCCAAAATACAAAAGAAAACAATATTATATTGTTTGAAAAATACAATAATGACTGATATTTATATCCCTTTATTAAATGGTTGTTCCGTCTGTTTTGTAGACATAACAGAAAATGACTTTCGTCTAATAAATTCCTTAAAACTGGTCAGGCCCTTACATTTTTTCGTAAGTCCGGTCTTGTTAGAAATAACGATTTTATTTCTGACGCTCAGATTGCGAGGTAAAAAAAACATATCGACAAGATTATTCTTTGGGAATTTTTACATCCGTAAGACAATATCGCCTAAGAATACGAGTTGGTATGGAAAAATGATTACGGTTGTTTTGCATTGGGGGCATTATTTCTGACCATGTTTTTGATAGATTAGTGCACTTGGATCTTCTCATACAAGAAGTCTTTGGATGTAGTGAGACTTACGGGCCCCATTTGTGGGCTAAGTTCAAAGCCGAAAAAGGTCAGATGGTCAATTGCCATAAAAATCAAAAGGTTTCTATTCTGGAAACAGGTGAGCTTGTATTAAGTGGAAAAAACATATTTTCTGGATATCTTGATGACGAAGAAACGACAAATAAAGTTATTGATAAGAATGGGTCATACCACACAGGACACTTTATTAAAATTATGAAGACTAGAGATTTCTAAAATTATGAAGCCAAAATTGAAAATCAAATAAAAAAAAAGTTCTGCCATTTGTTCATTATATACATGTATATAGGGACGAAAAAGAACAATTTATCAACATAGTTTTATACTTCAAAACCTTAAAAGAGGATACTCTACGCAATTTCCACCAAGGTGTTTGCAACTTAATTAATACCTCTTTTTCGACAGAAGAAGTAGGTTCAGTAATAAAAATGAATTCTTCATTTTTCAATAATGTGTATTTTACAATATCAATATCCGGAATCTTAGAATTGAGCTGGAAAATATGTCAATATATGAAATGGGAACCCAACTAAAACCAAAATCTTATTTTTTTTTGTGAGAAGTATGAAAAGGAGATTTTGGATAGACAAAAAAAAATATATAACTCGTCTTAACAGAAAATAATCCTAGACCTATTGCGTCCAATAGATAAAAAGCACAATATCAATATCCGAAATGTTGGAATTGAGCCGGAAAATGTGTCAATATGTGAAATGGGAACCCAACTAAAACACAAATACTTTTTAATCAAAATTTGTAGTTATCTAACATTTTAGGTTGACGATAATAACAAGTAATTAGCGGTTATTAATTATAATGGAGTAACAAGTTTCGCAGGGATTGAAATTCACTGAAAACGTTTATTGGTTTTATAATGAATAATATCAAATTCTAGATAGATGTTTTCACCTTGAACTCTGAATCAATACAATATTGAGTGTCAAAGGCTACAAATTGCCATGAAGCATCACTATCTAGTAATGAAATGGCAGGTCTTTGCTATTCAAATAAAAGTAATGGTCATTTTTTAGTTTATGAATTTATTTTTTGTTGCAAAGAAAACAGAAAAATATTTTGTACATGTGTCTTTGAAGGTTGTTTTTCTCTTTTTTTTATAACTTCCAGGAATTGTACCTTCGACTGTAGCTCTGGAAATGTTCATTTTGTACTACTTTAATATGACCTGGACTGCAGCTTGAATTTTTTGGGGGATGATGTTGTTTGGACATCACAGATAGCCTTTCTGTGCATATTGATTAATAGCCTTAACCTTAGAGATATTGTTGTTAGATATCAGACTTACTTCAACAAGCAGGCAATATATAAGGCAAATTATTGATATGTTCGTTCTTAATAAGAAAAAATATGATTTATAATAAAATTCTTCAAGAGAATAAAGATAACTATAGCGAAGTCGCATTTGTTGCACGAAAGGACAGAAGCAGAAACTACAGTTTTGCAGAATATTTCCATGTTGTGGAAACCGTTGCAAAGGCCTTTTTGAAGATACGATTGAACCCTGGTGACAGTGTATGTATTGTTGCCACCAATCGCCCAGAATGGTGTTTTTTCACATTTTGGTGCCATTGAAGCAGGAGGGATAGCCGTAGGAATCAAACGAAAATACAAAAAGAAACAATATCATATTGTTTGAAAAATTGTTCGGCAAAGATTCTTATTTTAGAAAATATGGAGCTGCTAGATGATCTAGGAAAGATTGAGGAAGAAATGTCACAATTAGAATCTTTTTTGGAACTTTTTTACTGTTTTTTTTATCCAATCACAGCAGAAGACAAACATTATTCCTTGGATAAGATTCTGGAAATCAGTGAAGCTGATAACCTAGAATGTTTGATGGAAGCTAAAAAAAGGAATCAAATCCGATTCATGCTGTTTGATCAATTACAAGGAAGAATCAAAAGGTATTCCAACCAGAGATGTTAATTTGAGTCATCTTAATATCTTGGAAAATACTACCTCAATTCAGCATGAAATTGGTTTGAAAGAATTACTTCACTAAAGGAAACAAAACAGGATATTAAGTATTATGCCAATTAGCTACGTAAACACCCTAATGGCGAATATTTATATCCCTTTATTAAGTGATTGTTCCGTCTGTTTTGTAGACATAACAGAAAAGGACTCCCGTTTAATATTCCTTAAAACTGGTCAGGTCCTTTTATTTTTTCGCAAGTCCAGTCTTGTTAGAGATAACAAACGATTTTAATTCTGACACTCGATTGTGAGGTACAAAAACATATTGACGAGATTATTCTTTAAAAAAAATTTTTCCGTAAGACAGTATTGCCAAGAAAAGTACTTGGTATGGACAAATGCTTACGGTTGTTTTGCATTGGGTTTATTTCTGACCATATTTTTGATAGCTTAGTGGACTTGGGTCTTCGCATACAAGAAGTCTTTGGATGTAGTAAGACTTGTGGGCCCCATTTGTGGGCTAAGTTCAATGCCGAAAAAGTTCGGGTGTTCAATTGCCATAATAATAAAAAGGCCTCTATTCTGGAAACAATTGAGCTTGCATTAAGTGGGAAACATATTTTCTGGATACCTTGGTGACGAAGAAACAACAAATAAAGTCATTGATAAGGATGGGTCATACAACACAGGACACTTTATTAAAAGTATGAAGACTAGAGATTTCTATGATTATGAAGCCAAAATTGAAAATGAAATAAAAAAAGTTTTGCCATTTGTTCATTATATACATCAACAATTTATCAACATAATTTTATACTTCAAATACTTAAAAGAGGATACTCTACGCAATTTCCACCAAGGCGTTCGTAGCTTAATTAATAGCTCTTTTTCCACAGAAGAAGTAGGTTCAGTGATAAAAATGTATTCTTCATTTTTTGAACAAGAAAATATACAATCCAAAATGAAAAAATACTTTCATGGACAGCAAAACATTTGTTCAAAACTCACGCTTCAGTTAAAGTTTATGAAGTGTCAGATGTTCAAAAGCTTTGAAATACAGAAAGCACAAGCAAAGTTAAGAAAAATAACCCTAGACCTATTGCGTCAAATAGATAAAGATCACAATATCAATATCGGAATGCTGGAATAAAGCCGGTAAATATGTCAATATGTGAAAATGGAACCCAACTAAAACCAAAATCTTATCTTTTGCGTGAGAAGTATGAAAAGGAGATTTTGGATGGACAACGAAAAATATCTAGTTCGTCTTGACAGAAAATAATCCTAGACCTATTGCGTCCAATAGATAAAAAGCACAATATAAATATCCGGAAAGTTGGAATTGAGCCAGAAAATATGTCAATATGTGAAATAGGAATCCAGCTAAAACATAAATATTTTTAAATATGTTATGTAATGAGAAGAGGTACATGTGGGTGTTACACAATGACTGTGAACACGTGGGATGCTAAGAGCCTAATCATATAACATACATCGGTGTAATATAATACTTTAAGAGATTTTTTCTCCAGAATTGTTTTTCTTTCAATTCCTTTTCTCTTCTTTCAAGGTGTTTTTTCCTCAAGGACTTCGTTTTCTTTCACGGTGTTTTTTTCCTTTTTGAGATTTCATTTTTCTTCCAATACGTTTTACTGAGGGTGCCTTTATATTCCAATGATTTTGTCCCTTAAGAGATAAAATTAGAATCAACAAAATAAGCTGTTCGAACCATGGAGAAATCCCTGTCCCACTTACTAGAATGATTAAGCTATTGATTACGTGTTTTCTATAATTCTAATAATAGAGTTGTGGAGAAAAAACTGATTACTAGAGTTTTGTTATATTTGAAGTGCACCTGGCTGCTATTTAATGTTTTAAAAGGGTATTATAAAATAAGAGTCTTTCGAAAAAATGACCTGAACTGCAGCTTGAATTTTTTGGGGGTTGATGTTATTTGGACATCACAAATAGCCTTTCTGTGCATACTGATTAATAGCCTTAAACTTAGTAGATATCGTTGTTAGATGTCAGACTTACTTTAATAATCAGGCAACATATAAGGCAAATTATTGATAAGTTCGTTCTTAATAAGAAAAAATTTGTTTTATAATAGAATTCTTCAAGAAAATAAAGATAACTATAGCAAAGTCGCATTTATTGCATGAAAGGAAAGCAAAGGAAACCATAGCAAAGTGGCATTTGTTGCAGGAAAGGACAGAAGCAGAAACTACACTTTTGCAAAATTTTTCCATGTTGTGGAAACCGTTACAAAGGCCTTTTTGAAGATAGGATTGAAGCCTGGTGACAGTGTATGTATTGTTGCCACCATTCGTCCAGAATGGTGTTTTTCACATTTTGGTGCCATTGAAGCAGGAGAGATAGCTGTAGGAATCAACCGAAAATACAAAAAAGAAACATTATTATATTGTTTGAAAAATTGTTCGGCAAAAATTCGAAGATCCAGTGCACTTCGGAAATTATAAATAAACTTAAAACCTATTGTTCAGGTATTAAAAATTTTCGAATTTTAATCCATATTGGAGTGTTAATAATTAACTGCAGGTGATAGATTCTTTAACAATGGTTTCAGCTAAAAGAATTGAATCTTTCGATTTTGCGACAATGTATACGAATTTATAACTTAATGTAGTGTTTGATAATTTTAAAAACTGTTATCAAGAAATCTTTCCTCTTATCTAGTAAAAGGTTCTTAAAAATAGACACTTATAATAAAAAAGCTATATGGACAAATTGCTTTAATACTACAGTTAACTTGAGATGTTACAGCTTGTATATGATTTTTGAGTTATTAGAATTTGTTTTATACAATACTTATATAAGATTTGGTGGTGATTTGTACAAGCAAATTGTGGGAATTCCCATGGGGGGGGGGGAATGCCAGCCCATTTATAGCTGACTTGTTTTTAAGTCAACTGGAATATAAATATACGATGGATAAGAATAATCCAATTAATTTAAAACATGTTTTGTCAAATAATAAAAGATATTTAGATGATATTTTGGTCTTAAATTGTAAGGATTTCATTGATATTTCTAAAAATATATATCCATCAGAGCTTATTCTTGAACCTAGTCATGGCGCTGGTCATGAAGATCATTTCTTAGATTTAAATATTAATATTCGTGATAATAATAAATTAAGTTTTAAAATGTATAATAAAACGGATGATTTTGATTTTGAAGTGATTAGTTTCCCATTCCCTGACAGTAATATACACTCAAATATCACATATTCAGCGTTTTTCTCACAGTTACTTCGTTATGCAAGGATTTGTAGTAATTATATGGATTTTAAAAATAGATGTAAAATCTTAAGCCAAAAATTGATATCAAGAGGTTTTTCTGCAAATAAATTAACTTGGCTTTTTAAAAAATTTAGTTTTCATTATAACGAACTTCTAAATAAATATCAAAAGAAATATCTAGAAATACTTAAAGAAATTTTCAACTAATTTCGGAGGTTCGAGAAATGTTGTCGCAGCGCCATTTATTTTGAATTGTGTTTCTAATTGACCGGATTTTTTTTAAATATTAGCCACATGGTAAAGATGAATGCTATAATTGTTTAGTTCATTCAGGTTTTCTGCAATGTGTTAATATTTGTGATTTGGTAAAATTTATTATATTTAGTTTACCTATTGTTGCTAAAAAGAGGGATATATTAACAGGATAAGCTTGTTTTGGTGTTACTTGGTTGTTTTACATTTGGTGTTTTTTTTTCTTTCATAGGCATGTATTTTGGGGGTAATACCTGACACGGGGATGCCATGGATATTCTGTGGTAGCCACAACACTTGGCTGGGGTAGAGAATATAAAGTGGCGAAACCCTATATAGGCCAGTGTATTTTCCTGATGAGCCCTTGTGTTGGGTTGTTGCCTCTGAATTATTTGTCTTTGTTATTTTTTTTCTCTATTGTTTGGTAAATGACGACTTATACTTATTGACGACATGACTGCCTGTCCATGGATTATTCTTTATGGTTGATTGTGTATGGCTATGCTGTTTGACCTATGTGATTGTATGGATGAATAGGGTTAAGGCCTCATTCAAGTACTGTTCTATATTAATCACTAATTTAGGAAAACAGTCTTCCTTTTCTCCTTCTGTCTCTCTCTTTTTTTTTTTTTTTTTTTTTTTTTTTTTTTTTTTTTTTTTTTTGTGCTGTTGCATTGGTGATTTCTCTTTTCATGATAAAATAAGACAAAGAGATTCTTCACTTCTTGGAAAAATGATCCTAACATTTTTTGGGAGAATTTTGAAAGATAATTTCTTAGAGAATGATATAAACTTTCTCAAAAACATAGGAAAATATTATCATGCTGTTTGATCAATTACAGAGAACAATCAAAAGGTATTCCACCTACGAAGAAAACATAGGAAAATATTTTCATGCTGTTTAATCAATTACACAGAAGAATCAAAAGGTATTCCACCTAAGAAGAAAAGTTGAGTATCTAAATATCTTGGAAAATGCTACCACAATTCAGCATGAAATTGGTTTGAAAGAATTACGTGACAAAAGGAAACAAAACAGGATATTAAGTATTATGCCAATTAGCCATGTAAATGCCCAAATAACTGATATTTATATCCCTTTATTAAATGGTTGTTCCGTCTGTTTTGTAGACATAACAGAAACGGACTTCCATTTAATAAATTCCTTAAAACTGGCCAGACCCTTATATTTTTTCGCAAGTCTGGTCTTGTTAGAAATAATTAACGATTTTATTTCTGACGATCGGATAGAGAAGCACAAAAACATATCGACGAGATTATTCTTTGAGAATTTTTCTTCCGTAAGACAATATCGCCTAAGAAAACTAGTTGGTATGGATAAATGCTTACAGTTGTTTTGCATTGGGGGCATTATTTCTGACTATGTTTTTGATAGCTTAGCGCAATTGTTTCTTCGCATACGAGAAGTCTTGGGATGTAATCAGACTTGCGGGCCCCATTTGTGGGCTAAATTCAATGCCGAAAAAGGTCGGCTGTTCAATTGCCATAGAAATCAACAGGCTTCTATTCAAATCATATCCAAGTCTTTTAAACCTATTACGAGCAATAGGTAAAAAGCAAAATATCAATATCTGGAATGTTGGAATTGAGCCGGAAAATATGTCAATATGTGAAGTGGGAACCCAACTAAAACATAAATTTTTTAAATCAAAATTTGAAGTTATCTGACATTTTAGGCAGACGATAATAACAAGTAATTAGCGGTTAGTAACAAGTTTCGCAAGGATTAAAATTCATTGAAAAAGCTTACTGGTTTTATAATGAATAATATCTAATTCTAGATAGAAGTTTTCACCTTGAACTCTGAATCAATAAAATATTGAGTGTCAAAGGCTGCAAATTGGCATGAAGCATCACTATCTAGTAATGAAATGGCATGTCTTTGCTGTTCAAATTAAAGAAATGGTAATTTTTTAGTTTAAGAATTTATCTTTTGTCGCAAAAAAAAAACAGAAAAATATTTTCTAAATATTTTGTACATGTGTCTCTGAAGGTTGCTTTTTTCTTTTTTCTTTTTATAACTTCCAAGAATTGTAGCTTCGATTCTGTACTGATTCGATTCCTTTGATTTCTGTACTGATTGTACGGACATCACAGATAGCCTTTCTAGGCATATTGATTAGTAGCCTTAACCTTAGTAGATATCGTTGTTAGATATCGGACTTACTTTAACAATCAGGCAACATATAAGGCAAATTATTGATACGTTCGTTCTTATTAAGAAAAAAAATGTTTTATAATAAAATTCTGCAAGAAAATAAAGATAACCATAGCAAAGTGGCATTTGTTGCACGAAAGGACAGAAGCAGAATCTACAATTCTACAGAATATTTCCATGTTGTGGAAACCGTTGCAAAGGCCTTTTTGAAGATAGGATTGAAGACTGGTGACAGTATATGTATTGTTGCCACCAATCGTCCAGAATGGTGTTTTTCACATTTTGGTGCCATTGAAGCAGGAGGGATTCCCGTAGGAATCTACCCAAAAAACAAAAAAAAACAATATTATATATTTTGAAAAATTGTTCGGCAAAAATTCTTATTTTAGAAAATATCGAGCTGCTAGATGAACTAGGAAAGATGGAGGAAGAAATGCCACAATTAAAGGCAAAAATTTTTTGCTGTGGCAAGGATCCAATCACAGCAGAGGACAGACATTATTCCTGGGATAAGCTTTTGGAAATTGGTAAAGCTGAAAACCAGAAATGTTTAATGGAAGCTAATGTTTGATATAGTTGTTTAATATAGCTAATGTTTAATGTAAGAATGTATAATAAAAATGAATTCTTCATTTTTTGAACAAAAAAATATACAATCCAAAATGAAAAAAAGACTTTCATGGACAGCAAAACATAGGTTCGAAACTCACACTTCGGTTAAAGTTTATGAAGTGTCAGATGTTCAAAAGCTTTGGAATACGTAAAGCACAAGCAAAATTAAGAAAGTAATAATAGACATATTGCGTCCAATAAATAAAGATCACAATATCAATATCCGGAATGTTGAAATTGAGCCGGAAAATAAGTCAATATATGAAATGGGAATCCAACTAAAACCAAAATCTTATCTTTTGCGTGAGAATTATGAAAAGAAGGTTTTGGAAGAACAAAAAAAAATCTAACTCGTCTTGACAGAAAATAATCCAAAACTTACCGGAAACTTACCGATATGTGAAAAGGGAACCCAACTAAAACATAATTTATTTAAATCAAAATTTGTAGTTATCTGACATTTTAGGCTGACGATAATAACAACTAATTAGCGGTTATTTATTATAATAGAGTAACAAATTTTGTGGGGATTAAAATTCACTGAAAAAGCTTAATAGTTTTATAATGAATAACATCAAATTCTAGATAGATATTTTCACCTTGAACTCTGAATCAATACAATATTCTTTTTAAAACTTCCAGGAATTGTAACTTCCATGATTGTTCCGTCTGTTTTGTAGCCGTAACAGAAAAGGACTTCCATTTAATAAATTCCTTAAAACTGGTCAGGCCTTTATATTTTTTCGCAGCTGCGGTCTTGTTAGAAATAATTAACAATTTTATTTCAAACGCTCAGATTGCGAGGTACAAAAATATATCGACAAGATTATTCTTTGGGAATTTTTCATATATACATCGACATATAATAGATATATAAAGATACGTATACAAAAAAATATACAAAATAGTGTCAAAGGCTGCAAATTGGCATGAAGCATCACTACCTAGTAATGAAATGGCAGGTCTTTGCTGTTCAAATAAAAGTAATGGTAATTTTTTAGTTTATGAATTTATTTTTTGTCGCAAAGAAAACAGAAAAATATTTTGTACATGTGTCTCTGAAGGTTGTTTTTTTCTTTTTATAACTTCCAGGAATTGTACGTTCGATAGTAGGTTTGGAAATGTTCAATTTTGTACTGATTAAATATGACCTGGACTGCAGCTTGAATTTTCGGGGGTTTGATGTTGTTTGGACATCATATATAGCCTTTCTGTCCATATTTATTAATAGCCTTAACCTTAGTAGACATCGGACTTACTTTAATAATCAGGCAACAAATAAGGTAAGTTATTTATACGTTCGTTCTTAATAAGAAGAAATATGTTTTATAATAAAATTCTTCAAGAAAAATAAAGATAATCATAGCAGTGGAATTATTTGCAAGAAAGAACAGAAGCAAAACAACAGTTTTGCAGAATATTTCCATGTTGTGGAAACCGTTGCAAAGCCCTTTCTGAATATAGGATTATAGCCTGGTGACAGTGTATGTATTGTTACCCCTAATCGTCCAGAATGTTGTTTTTCACATTTTGGTGTCATTGGAACAGGAGGGATAGCCGTAGGAATCTACCCAAAATACAAAAAAGAAACAATATTATATTGTTTGAAAAATTGTTCGACAAAAATTCCTATTTTTCAGAAAATATCGAGCTGCTAGATGAACTAAGAAAGATTGAGAAAGTAAAGCCACAATTTTTTGCTGTGGCAAGGATCCAATCACAGCAGAGGACAGACATTATTCCTGGGATAAGCTTTTGGAAATCGGTGAAGCTGTAAACAAGGAATGTTTGATGGAAGCATAAAAAGGAATCAAATCCGAATCGTGCTGTTTGATCAATTACAGGTAGAATCAAAAGGTATTCCAGCCAAAGGTGTTAAGTTGAGTCATCTTAATATCTCAGAAAATACTACCTCAATTCAGCATGAAATTGGTTTGAAAGAATTAAGTGACAAAAGGAAACAAAACAGGATATTAAGTATTATGCCAATTAGCCATGTATTATTTCTGACCATGTTTTTGATAGATTAGTGCACTTGGGTCTTCACATACAAGAAGTCTTTGGATGTAGTGAGACTTGCGGGCCCCATTTGTGGGCTAAATTCAACGCCGAAAAAGGTCGGCAGTTCAATTGCCATATAAATCAAAAGGTTTCTATTCTAGAAACAGGTGAGCTTGTAACAAATGGAAAAAACATAGTTTCTGTATATATTGGTGACGAAGAAGCGAAAAATAAAGTCATTGATAAGGATGGGTCATACCACACGGGAGACTATTCAAAGTATGATGACTAGAGATTTCTATCATTAAGATGCCAAAATTGAAAATGAAATGAAAAACGTTCTGCCATTTCTTCATTATATACATATATATAATGACGAATAAGAACAATTTATTAACATAATTTTCTACTTCAAAACCTTAAAAGAGGATACTCTACGCAGTTTCCACCAAGGCGTTCGTAACTTAATTAATAGATCTTTTTCCACAGAAGAAGTAGGTTCAGTAATAAAAATGTATTCTTCATTTTTTGAACAAGAAAATATACAATCTAATATAAAAAGACTTTCATGGACAGCAAAACACTGGTTCAAAGCTCACGCTTCAGTTAAAGTTTATGAAGTGTCAGATGTTCAAAAGCTTTGAAATACAGAAAGCACAAGCAAAGTTAAGAAAATTACCCTAGACCTATTGCGTCCAATAGATGAAGATCACAATATCAATATCCGGAATGTTGGAATAAAGCCGAAAATATGTCAATATGTGAAATAGGAACCCAACTAAAACCAAAATCTTATCTTTTGCGTGAGAAGTATGAAAAGGAGATTTTGGATGGTCAAAAAAAATATCTAACTCGTCTTGACAGAAAATAATCCTAGACCTATTGCGTCCAATAGATAAAAAGCACAATATAAATATCCGGAAAGTTGGAATTGAGCCGGAAAGTGTGTCAATATGTGAAATGGGAACCACACTAAAACATAAATATTTTAAATATGTTATGTAATGACAAGAGGTACATGTGGGTGTTACACAATGACAGTGAACAAGTGGGATGTTACATAATGACAAGGCACACGTGGGATGCTAAGAGCCTAATCATATAACATAAATCGGGGTGACATAATACTTTAAGAGATTTTTCCTTCAGGATTGTTTTTTTTTCAATTCGTTTTTTCTTCTTTCAGGGTTTTTTTTTCTTAGGGACTCCTTTTTCTTTCACGGTGTTTTTTTCTTTTTGAGATTTCATTTTTCTTCCCATACGTTATACTCAGGGTGCCTTTATATTCCAATGATTTTGTCACCTACGAAATGGAATTAGATTCAACAAAATAAGCTATTCGACCCATGGAGAATTCCCTGATCCACTTACTAGAATGATTAAGCTATTGATTACGTGTTTTCTATGATTCTAATAATAGAGTTGTGAAAAAAAACTGATTACTAGAGTTTGGTATATTTGAAGTTCACCTGAATGCTATTTAATGTTTTAAAAGGGTATTATAAAATAAAACAAAGAGATTCTTCACTTCTCGGTAAAATGATCCTACAATTTTTGAGGACCTTCTCAGAGAATTTTGAAAGATAATTTCTTAGAGAATGATATAAACTTTCTCAAAAACATAGGACAATATTTTCATGCTCTTTGATCAATTACAAAGAAGAATCAAAGGTATTCCACCTAAAGATGAAAAGTTGAGTATCTTAATATCTTGGAAAATGGTATCTCAATTCAGCATGAAATTAGTTTGAAAGTATTACGAGACAAAAGGAAACAAAACAGGATATGAAGTATTATAACAATTAGCCATGTAAATGCCCTAATGACTGGTATTTATATCCCATTATTAAATGGTTATTCCGTCTGTTTTGTAGACATAACAGAAACGGACTTCCATTTAATAAATTCCTTAAAACTGGCCAGACCGTTATATTTTTTCGCAAGTCCGGTCTTGTTAGAAATAATTAACGATTTTATTTCTGACGCTCGGATAGCGAAGTACAAAAACATATCGACGAGATTATTCTTTGAGTATTTTTCTTCCGTAAGGCAATATCGCCTAAGAAAACTAGTTGGTATGGATAAATGCTTACAGTTGTTTTGCATTCGGGGCATTATTTCTGACTATGCTTTTGATAGCTTAGCACACTTGTTTCTTCGCATATGAGAAGTCTAAGGATGTAATGAGACTTGCGGGCCCCATTTGTGGCCCGCTAAATTCTAAATTCTTTTAGACCTATTACGTGCAATAGATAAAAAGCACAATATCAATATCTGGAATGTTGGAATTGAGCCGAAAAATATGTCAATATGTGAAATGGGAACCCAACTAAAACATGAATATTTTTTAATCAAAATTTGTAGTTATCTGACATTTTAGGCTGACGATAATAACAAGTAATTAGCGGTTATTAATCATACTAGAGTAATAAGTTTCGCAAGGATTAAAATTCACTGAAAAACCTTACTGGTTTTATAATGAAAAATATAAAATTCTAGATAGATGTTTTCACCTTGAACTCTGAATCAATAAAATATTGAGTGTCAAAGGCTGCAAATTGGCATGAAGCATCACTATCTAGTAACGAAATGGCAGGTCTTTGCTGTTCAAATTAAAGTAATGGTAATTTTTTAGTTTAAGAATTTATTTTTTGTCGCAAAGAAAACAGAAAAATATTTTCTAAATATTTTGTACATGTGTCTCTGAAGGTTGAATTTTTTCTTTTTATAATTTCCAAGAACTGTGCCTTCGATTGTAGCTTTGGAAATTTTCATTTTGTACTGCTTAAAGATGACCAGGATTGCAGCTTGCATTTTTTGGGGGTTGATGTTGTTTGGACATCACAGATAGCCTTTCAATGCATATTGATTAGTAGCCTTAACCTTAGTAGATATCGTTGTTAGATATCAGACTTACTTTAATAATCAGGCAAAATATAAGGCAAATTATTGATACGTTCGTTCTTAATAAGAAAAATATGTTTTATAATAAAATTCTGCAAGAAAATAAAGATAACCATAGCAAAGTGGCATTTGTTGCACGAAAGGACAGAAGCAGAATCTACAATTTTACAAAATATTTCCATGTTGTGGAAACCGTTACAAAGGCCTTTTTGAAGATAGGATTTAAGCCTGGCGACAGTATATGTATTGTTGCCACCAATCGTCCGGAATGGTGTTTTTCACATTTTGGTGCCATTGAAGCAGGAGGGATAGCCGTAGGAATCTACCCAAAAAACAAAAACAAAACAATATTATATAGTTTGACAAAATTGTTCGGCAAAAATTCTTATTTTAGAAAATATCGAGGAATAAATGCCACAATTAAAGGCAATAATTTTTTGCTGTGGCATGGATCCAATCACAGCAGAGGACAGACATTATTCCTGGGATAAGCTTTTGGAAATCGGTGAAGCTGAAAACCAGGAATGTTTAATGGAAGTTAATGTTTAATATAGTTGTTTAATATAGCTAATGTTTAATGTAGGAATGTTTAATAAAAATGAATTCTTCATTTTTTGAACAAGAAAATATACAATCCAAAATGAAAAAAAGACTTTCAAGGACAGCAAAACATTGGTTCAAAACTCACGCTTCGGTTAAAGTTTATGAAGTGGCAGATGTTCAAAAGCTTTGGAATACGGAAAGCACAAGCAAAGTTAAGAAAATAATCCTAGACATATTGCGTCCTATAGATAGGATCACAATATCAATATCCGGAATGTTGGAATTGAGCCGGAAAATATGTCAATATATGAAATGGGAACCAAAATCTTTTCTTTTGCATGAGAAGTATAAAAAGGAGATTTTGGATAGACAAAAAAAATGTCTAACTCGTCTTGACAGAAAATAATCCAAGACCTATTGCGTCCAATAGATAAAAAGCACAATATCAAAATCCGGAATGTGGAATTGAGCCGGAAAATGTGTCAATATGTGAAATGGGAACCCAGCTAAAACATAAATATTTTTTAATCAAAATTTTAGTTATCTGACATTTTGAGCTGACGATAATAACATGTAATTAGCGGTTATTAATTATAATGGAGTAACAAGTTTCACAGGAATTAAAATTCACTGAAAAAGGTTACTGGTTTTATAATGAATAATATAAAATTCTAGATAGATGTTTTCACCTTGAACTCTGAATCAATACAATATTGAGTGTCAAAGGCTACAAATCGGCATGAAGCATCACTATCTAGTATTGAAATGGCAGGTCTTTGCTGTTTAAATAAAAGTAATGGTCATTTTTTAGTTTATGAATTTATTTTTTTTGTTGCAAAGAAAACAGAAAAATATTTTGTGCATGTGTCTTTGAAGGTTGTTTTTCTCTTTTTTTATAACTTTCAGGAATTGTACCTTCGACTATACCTCTGGAAATGTTCATTTTGTACTGCTTAAATATGACCTGGACTGCAGCTTGAATTTTTTGAGGTTGACGTTGTTTGGATATCAAAGATAGCCCTTCTGTGCATATTGATTAATAGCATTAAACTTAGTAGATATCGTTGTTAGATATCGGACTTACTTTAATAATCAGGCAACATATAAGGCAAATTATCGATACGTTCGTTCTTTATATTTTGTACATGTGTCTTTGAAGGTTGTTCTTCTCTTTGTCTTATAACTTACAGCAATTGTACCTTCGACTGTAACTCTGGAAATGTTCATTTTGTACTGCTTAAATATGACCTGGACTGCAGCTTTATTTTTTTTTGGTTGATGTTGTTTGGACATCAAAGATAGCCTTTCTGTGCATATTGATTAATAGCATTAAACATAGTAGATATCGTTGTTAGATATCGGACTTGCTTTAACAATCAGGCAACATATAAGGCAAATTATTGATACGTTCGTTCTTAATAAGAGAAAATATGTTTTATAAAAAAATTCTTCAAAAAAAAAACGATAACCATAGTAGTCGCATTTATTGCAAGAAAGGGCAGAAGCAGAAACTATAGTTTTGCAGAATATTTCCATGTTATGGAAACCGTTACAAAGGCCTTTTTGAAGATAGGATTGAAGCCTGGTGACAAAATATGTATTGTTGCCACCAATCGTCCAGAATGGTGTTTTTCACATTTTGGTGCCATTGAAGCAGGAGGGATAGCCGTAGGAATCTACCAAAAATACAAAAAAGAAACAATATTATATTGTTTAAAAAATTGTTCGGCAAATATTTTTATTTTAGAAAATATCGAACTGCTAAATTAACTAAAAAAGATTGAGAAAGAAATGCCACAATTAGAACCAATACTTTTTGCTGTGGCAAGGATCCAATCACAGCAGAGGACAGATATTATTCCTGGGATAAGCTTTTGGAAATCGGTGAAGCTGAAAACCAGGAATGTTTGATGGAAGCTAAAAAAAGGAATCAAATCCGATTCATGCTGTTTGATCAATTACAAGGAAGAAATCAAAAGGTATTCCACCCAAAGGTGTTAAGTTGAGTTATCTTAATATCTTGGAAAATGCTACCTCAATTCAGCATGAAATTGGTTTGAAAGAATTACATGACAAAAGGAGACAAAACAGGATATTAAGTATTATGCCAATTAGCCATGTAAATGCCCTAATGACGAATATTTATATTCCTTTATTAAGTTGTTGTTCCGTCTGTTTTGTAGACATAACAGAAAAGGACTCCCATTTAATAAATTCCTAAAAACTGGTCAGGCCCTTTTATTTTTTCGCAAGTCCGGTCTTGTTAGAGATAACAAACGATTTTGTTTCTGACACTCGGATTGTGAGGTACAAAAACATATCGACGAGATTTTTCTTTGAAAATTTTTCTTCCGTAAGACAATATTACCTAAGAAAACTAGTTAGCATTGATAAATGTTTACGGTTGTTTTGCATTGGGGGTATTATTTCTGACCATATTTTTGATAGCTTAGTGGACTTGGGTCTTCGCATACAAGAAGTCTTTGGATGTAGTGAGACTTGCGGGCTAAGTTCAATGCCGAAAAAGGTCGGCTGTTCAATTGCCATAAAAACAAAAAGGCCTCTATTCTGGAAAGAGGTGAGCTTGCATTAAGTAAAAAACATATTTTCTGGATATCTTGGTGACGAAGAAACAACAAATAAAGTCATTGTTAAGGATGGGTCATACCACACGGGACACTTTATTAAAAGTATGAAGACTAGAGATTTCTATAATTATGAAATAAAAAGAGTTTTGTCATTTGTTCATTATATACATCTATATAATGACGAACAAGAACAATTTATTTACATAATTTTATACTTCAAAACCTTAAAAGAGGATACTCTACGCAATTTCAACCAAGGCGTTCGTAAATTAATTAATAGCTCTATATCCACAGAAGAAGTAGGTTCAGTAATAAAAATGCATTCTTCATTTTTTGAAAAGAAAATATACAATCCAAAATGAAAAAAGACTTTCATGGACAGCGAAACATTGGTTCAAAACTCACGATTCAGTTAAAGTTTATGAAGAGTCAGATGTTCAAAAGCTTTGGAATACAGAAAGCACAAGCAAAGTTAAGAAAATTACCCTAGACCTATTGCGTCCAAAAGATAAAGATCACAATATCAATATCCGGAATGTTGGAATAAAGCCAAAAAATATGTCAATATATGAAATAGGAACCCAACTAAAACCAAAATCTTATCTTTTGCATGAGAAGTATGAAAAGGAGATTTTGGATGGACAGCAAAAAATATCTAGCTCGTCTTGACGGAAAAGAATCCTAGACCTATTGTGTCCAATAGATAAAAAGAACAATATAAATATCCTGACAGTTGGAATTGAGCCGGAAAATATGTCAACATGTGAAATGGGAACCCTACTAAAACATAAATATTTTTAAATATGTTATGTAATGACAAAAGGTACATGTGAGTGTTACACAATGACAGTGAACACGTGGGATGTTACACAATGACAGCGCACACGTGGGATGCTAAGAGCGTAATCATATAACATACATCGGTGTGACATAATACATTAAGAGATTTTTTCTTCAGGATTGTTTTTCTTTCAATCCGTTTTTTCTTCTTTCAAGGTGTTTTTTTCTTAAGGACTTGTTTTTCTTTCAAGGTTTTTTTTCCTTTTTGAGATTTCATTTTTCTTTCCAATACGTTTTACTTTTACGTTTTACTTTATATTCCAATGATTTTGTCCCCTACGAAATAGAATTAGATTCAACAAAATAAGCTATTCGACCCATGAAGAAATCCCTGTCCCACTTGCTAGAATGGTTAAGCTATTGATTACGTGTTTTTATTGATTACGTGTTTCTAATAATGGAGTTGTGGAGAAAAAACTGATTACTAGAGTTTTTCTATATTTGAAGTGCACCTGCATGCTATTTAATGTTTTAAAAGGGTATTATAAAATAAGACAGAGATTCTTCACTTCTTGGCGAAAAGATTTTAGCATTTTTGGAGTCCTTCTCAGAGAATTTTGAAAGATAATTTCTCAGAGAATGATATAAATTTTCTCAAAAACATAGGAAAATATATTAATGCTGTTTGATCAATTACACAGAACAATCAAAAGGTATTCCACCTAAAGGTGAAAAGTTGAGTCATCTTAATATCTTGGAAAATACTACCCCAATTCAGCATGAAGATGGTTTGAAAGAATTACGTGACAAAAGGAAACAAAACAGGATATTAAGTATTATGCCAATTTCTTTAACAGCAAAAAAATTTCTAGCTCGTAACAGCAAATGTATTGTATTGAAAAATACAATAATGACTGATATTTATATCCCTTTACTAAATGGTTGTTCCGTCTGTTATGTAGATATAACAGAAAATGACTTTCGTTTAATAAATTCCTTAAAACTGGTCAGGCCCTTACATTTTTTCGTAAGTCCGGTCTTGTTAGAAATAACGATTTTATTTCTGACGCTCGGATTGCGAGGTAAAAAAAAACATATCGACAAGATTATTCTTTGGGAATTTTTACATCCGTAAGACAATATCGCCTAAGAATACTAGTTGGTATGGAAAAATGATTACGGTTGTTTTGCATTGGGGGAATTATTTCTGACCATGTTTTTGATAGCTTAGTGCACTTGGATCTTCGCATACAAGAAGTCTTTGGATGTAGTGAGACTTACGGGCCCCATTTGTGGGCTAAGTTCAAAGCCGAAAAAGGTCAGATGGTCAATTGCCATAAAAATCAAAAGGCTTCTATTCTGGAAACAGGTGAGCTTGTATTAAGTGGAAAAAACATATTTTCTGGATATCTTGGTGACGAAGAAACGACAAATAAAGTTATCGGTAAGAATGGGGCATACCACACAGGACACTTTATTAAAATTATGAAGACTAGAGATTTCTAAAATTATGAAGTCAAAATTGAAAATCAAATAAAAAAAAAGTTCTGCCATTTGTTCATTATATACATGTATATAGGGACGAAAAAGAACAATTTATCAACATAGTTTTATACTTCAAAACCTTAAAAGAGGATACTCTACGCAATTTCCACCAAGGTGTTCGCAACTTAATTAATAGCTCTTTTTCGACAGAAGAAGTAGGTTCAGTAATAAAAATGAATTCTTCATTTTTCAATAATGTGTATTTTACAATATCAATATCCGGAATCTTAGAATTGAGCTGGAAAATATGTCAATATATGAAATGGGAACCCAACTAAAACCAAAATCTTATTTTTTTTTTGTGATAAGTATGAAAAGGAGATTTTGGATAGACAAAAAAAAAATATCTAACTCGTCTTGACAGAAAATAATCCTAGACCTATTGCGTCCAATAGATAAAAAGCACAATATCAATATCCGAAATGTTGGAATTGAGCCGGAAAATGTGTCAATATGTGAAATGGGAACCCAACTAAAACACAAATACTTTTTAATCAAAATTTGTAGTTATCTAACATTTTAGGCTGACGATAATAACAAGTAATTAGCGGTTATTAATTATAATGGAGTAACAAGTTTCGCAGGGATTGAAATTCACTGAAAACGGTTATTGGTTTTATAATGAATAATATCAAATTCTAGATAGATGTTTTCACCTTGAACTCTGAATCAATACAATATTGAGTGTCAAAGGCTACAAATTGGCATGAAGCATCACTATCTAGTAATGAAATGGCAGGTCTTTGCTATTCAAATAAAAGTAATGGTCATTTTTTAGTTTATGAATTTATTTTTTGTTGCAAAGAAAACAGAAAAATATTTTGTACATGTGTCTTTGAAGGTTGTTTTTCTCTTTTTTTTTATAACTTCCAGGAATTGTACCTTCGACTGTAGCTCTTGAAATGTTCATTTTGTACTACTTTAATATGACCTGGACTGCAGCTTGAATTTTTTGGGGGTTGATGTTGTTTGGACATCACAGATAGCCTTTCTGTGCATATTGATTAATAGCCTTAACCTTAGAGATATCGTTGTTAGATATCAGACTTACTTCAACAATCAGGCAATATATAAGGCAAATTATTGATATGTTCGTTCTTAATAAGAAAAAATATGATTTATAATAAAATTCTTCAAGAGAATAAAGATAACTATAGCGAAGTCGCATTTGTTGCACGAAAGGACAGAAGCAGAAACTACAGTTTTGCAGAATATTTCCATGTTGTGGAAACCGTTGCAAAGGCCTTTTTGAAGATACGATTGAACCCTGGTGACAGTGTATGTATTGTTGCCACCAATCGCCCAGAATGGTGTTTTTTCACATTTTGGTGCCATTGAAGCAGGAGGGATAGCCGTAGGAATCAAACGAAAATACAAAAAAGAAACAATATCATATTGTTTGAAAAATTGTTCGGCAAAGATTCTTATTTTAGAAAATATGGAGCTGCTAGATGATCTAGGAAAGATTGAGGAAGAAATGTCACAATTAGAATCTTTTTTGGAACTTTTTTACTGTTTTTTTTATCCAATCACAGCAGAAGACAGACATTATTCCTTGGATAAGATTCTGGAAATCAGTGAAGCTGATAACCTAGAATGTTTGATGGAAGCTAAAAAAAGGAATCAAATCCGATTCATGCTGTTTGATCAATTACAAGGAAGAATCAAAAGGTATTCCAACCAGAGATGTTAATTTGAGTCATCTTAATATCTTGGAAAATACTACCTCAATTCAGCATGAAATTGGTTTGAAAGAATTACGTGACTAAAGGAAACAAAACAGGATATTAAGTATTATGCCAATTAGCTACGTAAACACCCTAATGGCGAATATTTATATCCCTTTATTAAGTGATTGTTCCGTCTGTTTTGTAGACATAACAGAAAAGGACTCCCGTTTAATATTCCTTAAAACTGGTCAGGTCCTTTTATTTTTTCGCAAGTCCAGTCTTGTTAGAGATAACAAACGATTTTAATTCTGACACTCGATTGTGAGGTACAAAAACATATTGACGAGATTATTCTTTAAAAAAATTTTTTCCGTAAGACAGTATTGCCAAGAAAAGTACTTGGTATGGACAAATGCTTACGGTTGTTTTGCATTGGGTTTATTTCTGACCATATTTTTGATAGCTTAGTGGACTTGGGTCTTCGCATACAAGAAGTCTTTGGATGTAGTAAGACTTGTGGGCCCCATTTGTGGGCTAAGTTCAATGCCGAAAAAGTTCGGGTGTTCAATTGCCATAATAATAAAAAGGCCTCTATTCTGGAAACAGGTGAGCTTGCATTAAGTGGGAAACATATTTTCTGGATACCTTGGTGACGAAGAAACAACAAATAAAGTCATTGATAAGGATGGGTCATACAACACAGGACACTTTATTAAAAGTATGAAGACTAGAGATTTCTATGATTATGAAGCCAAAATTGAAAATGAAATAAAAAAAGTTTTGCCATTTGTTCATTATATACATCTATATAATGACGAACAAGAACAATTTATCAACATAATTTTATACTTCAAATACTTAAAAGAGGATACTCTACGCAATTTCCACCAAGGCGTTCGTAACTTAATTAATAGCTCTTTTTCCACAGAAGAAGTAGGTTCAGTGATAAAAATGTATTCTTCATTTTTTGAACAAGAAAATATACAATCCAAAATGAAAAAATACTTTCATGGACAGCAAAACATTGGTTCAAAACTCACGCTTCAGTTAAAGTTTATGAAGTGTCAGATGTTCAAAAGCTTTGAAATACAGAAAGCACAAGCAAAGTTAAGAAAAATAACCCTAGACCTATTGCGTCAAATAGATAAAGATCACAATATCAATATCGGAATGCTGGAATAAAGCCGGTAAATATGTCAATATGTGAAAATGGAACCCAACTAAAACCAAAATCTTATCTTTTGCGTGAGAAGTATGAAAAGGAGATTTTGGATGGACAACGAAAAATATCTAGTTCGTCTTGACAGAAAATAATCCTAGACCTATTGCGTCCAATAGATAAAAAGCACAATATAAATATCCGGAAAGTTGGAATTGAGCCAGAAAATATGTCAATATGTGAAATAGGAATCCAGCTAAAACATAAATATTTTTAAATATGTTATGTAATGAGAAGAGGTACATGTGGGTGTTACACAATGACTGTGAACACGTGGGATGCTAAGAGCCTAATCATATAACATACATCGGTGTAATATAATACTTTAAGAGATTTTTTCTCCAGGATTGTTTTTCTTTCAATTCCTTTTATCTTCTTTCAAGGTGTTTATCCCTTAAGGACTTCTTTTTCTTTCACGGTTTTTCTTTTCTTTTTGAGATTTCATTTTTCTTCCAATACGTTTTACTGAGGGTGCCTTTATATTCCAATGATTTTGTCCCTTAAGAGATAAAATTAGAATCAACAAAATAAGCTGTTCGAACCATGGAGAAATCCCTGTCCCACTTACTAGAATGATTAAGCTATTGATTACGTGTTTTCTATACGATTCTAATAATAGAGTTGTGGAGAAAAAACTGATTACTAGAGTTTTGTTATATTTGAAGTGCACCTGGCTGCTATTTAATGTTTTAAAAGGGTATTATAAAATAAGAGTCTTTCGAAAAAATGACCTGAACTGCAGCTTGAATTTTTTGGGGGTTGATGTTATTTGGACATCACAAATAGCCTTTCTGTGCATACTGATTAATAGCCTTAAACTTAGTAGATATCGTTGTTAGATGTCAGACTTACTTTAATAATCAGGCAACATATAAGGCAAATTATTGATAAGTTCGTTCTTAATAAGAAAAAATTTGTTTTATAATAGAATTCTTCAAGAAAATAAAGATAACTATAGCAAAGTCGCATTTATTGCATGAAAGGAAAGCAAAGGAAACCATAGCAAAGTGGCATTTGTTGCAGGAAAGGACAGAAGCAGAAACTACACTTTTGCAAAATTTTTCCATGTTGTGGAAACCGTTACAAAGGCCTTTTTGAAGATAGGATTGAAGCCTGGTGACAGTGTATGTATTGTTGCCACCATTCGTCCAGAATGGTGTTTTTCACATTTTGGTGCCATTGAAGCAGGAGAGATAGCCGTAGGAATCAACCGAAAATACAAAAAAGAAACATTATTATATTGTTTGAAAAATTGTTCGGCAAAAATTCGAAGATCCAGTGCACTTCGGAAATTATAAATAAACTTAAAACCTATTGTTCAGGTATTAAAAATTTTCGAATTTTAATCCATATTGGAGTGTTAATAATTAACTGCAGGTGATAGATTCTTTAACAATGGTTTCAGCTAAAAGAATTGAGTCTTTCGATTTTGCGACAATGTATACTAATTTATCACTTAATGTAGTGTTTGATAATTTTAAAAACTGTTATCAAGAAATCTTTCCTCTTATCTAGTAAAAGGTTCTTAAAAATAGACACTTATAATAAAAAAGCTATATGGACAAATTGCTTTAATACTACAGTTAACTTGAGATGTTACAGCTTGTATATGATTTTTGAGTTATTAGAATTTGTTTTATACAATACTTATATAAGATTTGGTGGTGATTTGTACAAGCAAATTGTGGGAATTCCCATGGGGGGGGGAATGCCAGCCCATTTATAGCTGACTTGTTTTTAAGTCAACTGGAATATAAATATACGATGGATAAGAATAATCCAATTAATTTAAAACATGTTTTGTCAAATAATAAAAGATATTTAGATGATATTTTGGTCTTAAATTGTAAGGATTTCATTGATATTTCTAAAAATATATATCCATCAGAGCTTATTCTTGAACCTAGTCATGGCGCTGGTCATGAAGATCATTTCTTAGATTTAAATATTAATATTCGTGATAATAATAAATTAAGTTTTAAAATGTATAATAAAACGGATGATTTTGATCTTGAAGTGATTAGTTTCCCATTCCCTGACAGTAATATACACTCAAATATCACATATTCAGCGTTTTTCTCACAGTTACTTCGTTATGCAAGGATTTGTAGTAATTATATTGATTTTAAAAATAGATGTAAAATCTTAAGCCAAAAATTGATATCAAGAGGTTTTTCTGCAAATAAATTAACTTGGCTTTTTAAAAAATTTAGTTTTCATTATAACGAACTTCTAAATAAATATCAAAAGAAATATCTAGAAATACTTAAAGAAATTTTCAACTAATTTCGGAGGTTCGAGAAATGTTGTCGCAGCGCCATTTATTTTGAATTGTGTTTCTAATTGACCGGATTTTTTTTAAATATTAGCCACATGGTAAAGATGAATTCTATAATTGTTTAGTTCATTCAGGTTTTCTGCAATGTGTTAATATTTGTGATTTGGTAAAATTTATTATATTTAGTTTACCTATTGTTGCTAAAAAGAGGGATATATTAACAGGATAAGCTTGTTTTGGTGTTACTTGGTTGTTTTACATTTGGTGTTTTTTTTTCTTTCATAGGCATGTATTTTGGGGGTGATACCTGACACGGGGATGCCATGGATATTCTGTGGTAGCCACAACACTTGGCTGGGGTAGAGAATTTAAAGTGGCGAAACCCTATATAGGCCAGTGTATTTTCCTGATGAGCCCTTGTGTTGGGTTGTTGCCTCTGAATTATTTGTCTTTGTTATTTTTTTTCTCTATTGTTTGGTAAATGACGACTTATACTTATTGACGACATGACTGCCTGTCCATGGATTATTCTTTATGGTTGATTGTGTATGGCTATGCTGTTTGACCTATGTGATTGTATGGATGAATAGGGTTAAGGCCTCATTCAAGTACTGTTCTATATTAATCACTAATTTAGGAAAACAGTCTTCCTTTTCTCCTTCTGTCTCTTTTTTTTTTTTTTTTTTTTTTTTTTTTTTTTTTTTTTTTTTTGTGCTGTTGCATTGGTGATTTCTCTTTTCATGATAAAATAAGACAAAGAGATTCTTCACTTCTTGGAAAAATGATCCTAACATTTTTTGGGCCCATCTCGGAGAATTTTGAAAGATAATTTCTTAGAGAATGATATAAACTTTCTCAAAAACATAGGAAAATATTATCATGCTGTTTGATCAATTACAGAGAACAATCAAAAGGTATTCCACCTACGAAGAAAACATAGGAAAATATTTTCATGCTGTTTAATCAATTACACAGAAGAATCAAAAGGTATTCCACCTAAGAAGAAAAGTTGAGTATCTAAATATCTTGGAAAATGCTACCACAATTCAGCATGAAATTGGTTTGAAAGAATTACGTGACAAAAGGAAACAAAACAGGATATTAAGTATTATGCCAATTAGCCATGTAAATGCCCTAATAACTGATATTTATATCCCTTTATTAAATGGTTGTTCCGTCTGTTTTGTAGACATAACAGAAACGGACTTCCATTTAATAAATTCCTTAAAACTGGCCAGACCCTTATATTTTTTCGCAAGTCTGGTCTTGTTAGAAATAATTAACGATTTTATTTCTGACGATCGGATAGAGAAGCACAAAAACATATCGACGAGATTATTCTTTGAGAATTTTTCTTCCGTAAGACAATATCGCCTAAGAAAACTAGTTGGTATGGATAAATGCTTACAGTTGTTTTGCATTGGGGGCATTATTTCTGACTATGTTTTTGATAGCTTAGCGCACTTGTTTCTTCGCATACGAGAAGTCTTGGGATGTAATCAGACTTGCGGGCCCCATTTGTGGGCTAAATTCAATGCCGAAAAAGGTCGGCTGTTCAATTGCCATAGAAATCAACAGGCTTCTATTCAAATCATATCAAAGTCTTTTAAACCTATTACGAGCAATAGGTAAAAAGCAAAATATCAATATCTGGAATGTTGGAATTGAGCCGGAAAATATGTCAATATGTGAAGTGGGAACCCAACTAAAACATAAATTTTTTAAATCAAAATTTGAAGTTATCTGACATTTTAGGCAGACGATAATAACAAGTAATTAGCGGTTAGTAACAAGTTTCGCAAGGATTAAAATTCATTGAAAAAGCTTACTGGTTTTATAATGAATAATATCAAATTATAGATAGATGTTTTCACCTTGAACTCTGAATCAATAAAATATTGAGTGTCAAAGGCTGCAAATTGGCATGAAGCATCACTATCTAGTAATGAAATGGCATGTCTTTGCTGTTCAAATTAAAGTAATGGTAATTTTTTAGTTTAAGAATTTATCTTTTGTCGCAAAAAAACAGAAAAATATTTTCTAAATATTTTGTACATGTGTCTCTGAAGGTTGCTTTTTTCTTTTTTCTTTTTATAACTTCCAAGAATTGTAGCTTCAATTCTGTACTGATTCGATTCCTTCGATTTCTGTACTGATTGTACGGACATCACAGATAGCCTTTCTAGGCATATTGATTAGTAGCCTTAACCTTAGTAGATATCGTTGTTAGATATCGGACTTACTTTAACAATCAGGCAACTTATAAGGCAAATTATTGATACGTTCGTTCTTAATAAGAAAAAAAATGTTTTATAATAAAATTCTGCAAGAAAATAAAGATAACCATAGCAAAGTGGCATTTGTTGCACGAAAGGACAGAAGCAGAATCTACAATTCTACAGAATATTTCCATGTTGTGGAAACCGTTGCAAAGGCCTTTTTGAAGATAGGATTGAAGACTGGTGACAGTATATGTATTGTTGCCACCAATCGTCCAGAATGGTGTTTTTCACATTTTGGTGCCATTGAAGCAGGAGGGATTCCCGTAGGAATCTACCCAAAAAACAAAAAAAAACAATATTATATATTTTGAAAAATTGTTCGGCAAAAATTCTTATTTTAGAAAATATCGAGCTGCTAGATGAACTAGGAAAGATGGAGGAAGAAATGCCACAATTAAAGGCAAAAATTTTTTGCTGTGGCAAGGATCCAATCACAGCAGAGGACAGACATTATTCCTGGGATAAGCTTTTGGAAATTGGTAAAGCTGAAAACCAGAAATGTTTAATGGAAGCTAATGTTTGATATAGTTGTTTAATATAGCTAATGTTTAATGTAGGAATGTATAATAAAAATGAATTCTTCATTTTTTGAACAAAAAAATATACAATCCAAAATGAAAAAAAGACTTTCATGGACAGCAAAACATTGGTTCGAAACTCACACTTCGGTTAAAGTTTATGAAGTGTCAGATGTTCAAAAGCTTTGGAATACGTAAAGCACAAGCAAAATTAAGAAAGTAATAATAGACATATTGCGTCCAATAAATAAAGATCACAATATCAATATCCGGAATGTTGAAATTGAGCCGGAAAATAAGTCAATATATGAAATGGGAATCCAACTAAAACCAAAATCTTATCTTTTGCGTGAGAATTATGAAAAGAAGGTTTTGGAAGAACAAAAAAAAATCTAACTCGTCTTGACAGAAAATAATCCAAAACTTACCGGAAACTTACCGATATGTGAAAAGGGAACCCAACTAAAACATAATTTATTTAAATCAAAATTTGTAGTTATCTGACATTTTAGGCTGACGATAATAACAACTAATTAGCGGTTATTAATTATAATAGAGTAACAAATTTTGTGGGGATTAAAATTCACTGAAAAAGCTTAATAGTTTTATAATGAATAACATCAAATTCTAGATAGATATTTTCACCTTGAACTCTGAATCAATACAATATTCTTTTTAAAACTTCCAGGAATTGTAACTTCCATGATTGTTCCGTCTGTTTTGTAGCCGTAACAGAAAAGGACTTCCATTTAATAAATTCCTTAAAACTGGTCAGGCCTTTATATTTTTTCGCAGCTGCGGTCTTGTTAGAAATAATTAACAATTTTATTTCAAACGCTCAGATTGCGAGGTACAAAAATATATCGACAAGATTATTCTTTGGGAATTTTTCATATATACATCGACATATAATAGATATACAAAGATACGTATACAAAAAAATATACAAAATAGTGTCAAAGGCTGCAAATTGGCATGAAGCATCACTACCTAGTAATGAAATGGCAGGTCTTTGTTCAAATAAAAGTAATGGTAATTTTTTAGTTTATGAATTTATTTTTTGTCGCAAAGAAAACAGAAAAATATTTTGTACATGTGTCTCTGAAGGTTGTTTTTTTCTTTTTATAACTTCCAGGAATTGTACCTTCGATAGTAGGTTTGGAAATGTTCAATTTTGTACTGATTAAATATGACCTGGACTGCAGCTTGAATTTTCGGGGGTTTGATGTTGTTTGGACATCATATATAGCCTTTCTGTCCATATTGATTAATAGCCTTAACCTTAGTAGATATCGGACTTACTTTAATAATCAGGCAACAAATAAGGTAAGTTATTTATACGTTCGTTCTTAATAAGAAGAAATATGTTTTATAATAAAATTCTTCAAGAAAAATAAAGATAATCATAGCAGTGGAATTATTTGCAAGAAAGAACAGAAGCAAAAACAACAGTTTTGCAGAATATTTCCATGTTGTGGAAACCGTTGCAAAGCCCTTTCTGAATATAGGATTATAGCCTGGTGACAGTGTATGTATTGTTACCCCTAATCGTCCAGAATGTTGTTTTTCACATTTTGGTGTCATTGAAACAGGAGGGATAGCCGTAGGAATCTACCCAAAATACAAAAAAGAAACAATATTATATTGTTTGAAAAATTGTTCGACAAAAATTCCTATTTTTCAGAAAATATCGAGCTGCTAGATGAACTAAGAAAGATTGAGAAAGTAAAGCCACAATTTTTTGCTGTGGCAAGGATCCAATCACAGCAGAGGACAGACATTATTCCTGGGATAAGCTTTTGGAAATCGGTGAAGCTGTAAACAAGGAATGTTTGATGGAAGCATAAAAAGGAATCAAATCCGAATCGTGCTGTTTGATCAATTACAGGTAGAATCAAAAGGTATTCCAGCCAAAGGTGTTAAGTTGAGTCATCTTAATATCTCAGAAAATACTACCTCAATTCAGCATGAAATTGGTTTGAAAGAATTAAGTGACAAAAGGAAACAAAACAGGATATTAAGTATTATGCCAATTAGCCATGTATTATTTCTGACCATGTTTTTGATAGATTAGTGCACTTGGGTCTTCACATACAAGAAGTCTTTGGATGTAGTGAGACTTGCGGGCCCCATTTGTGGGCTAAATTCAACGCCGAAAAAGGTCGGCAGTTCAATTGCCATATAAATCAAAAGGCTTCTATTCTAGAAACAGGTGAGCTTGTAACAAATGGAAAAAACATAGTTTCTGTATATATTGGTGACGAAGAAGCGAAAAATAAAGTCATTGATAAGGATGGGTCATACCACACGGGAGACTATTCAAAGTATGATGACTAGAGATTTCTATGATTAAGATGCCAAAATTGAAAATGAAATGAAAAACGTTCTGCCATTTCTTCATTATATACATATATATAATGACGAATAAGAACAATTTATTAACATAATTTTCTACTTCAAAACCTTAAAAGAGGATACTCTACGCAGTTTCCACCAAGGCGTTCGTAACTTAATTAATAGATCTTTTTCCACAGAAGAAGTAGGTTCAGTAATAAAAATGTATTCTTCATTTTTTGAACAAGAAAATATACAATCTAATATAAAAAGACTTTCATGGACAGCAAAACACTGGTTCAAAACTCACGCTTCAGTTAAAGTTTATGAAGTGTCAGATGTTCAAAAGCTTTGAAATACAGAAAGCACAAGCAAAGTTAAGAAAATAACCCTAGACCTATTGCGTCCAATAGATGAAGATCACAATATCAATATCCGGAATGTTGGAATAAAGCCGAAAATATGTCAATATGTGAAATAGGAACCCAACTAAAACCAAAATCTTATCTTTTGCGTGAGAAGTATGAAAAGGAGATTTTGGATGGTCAAAAAAAATATCTAACTCGTCTTGACAGAAAATAATCCTAGACCTATTGCGTCCAATAGATAAAAAGCACAATATAAATATCCGGAAAGTTGGAATTGAGCCGGAAAGTGTGTCAATATGTGAAATGGGAACCACACTAAAACATAAATATTTTAAATATGTTATGTAATGACAAGAGGTACATGTGGGTGTTACACAATGACAGTGAACAAGTGGGATGTTACATAATGACAAGGCACACGTGGGATGCTAAGAGCCTAATCATATAACATAAATCGGGGTGACATAATACTTTAAGAGATTTTTCCTTCAGGATTGTTTTTCTTTCAATTCGTTTTTTCTTCTTTCAGGGTTTTTTTTCTTAGGGACTCCTTTTTCTTTCACGGTGTTTTTTTCTTTTTGAGATTTCATTTTTCTTCCCATACGTTATACTCAGGGTGCCTTTATATTCCAATGATTTTGTCCCCTACGAAATGGAATTAGATTCAACAAAATAAGCTATTCGACCCATGGAGAATTCCCTGTTCCACTTACTAGAATGATTAAGCTATTGATTACGTGTTTTCTATGATTCTAATAATAGAGTTGTGGAAAAAAAACTGATTACTAGAGTTTTGTTATATTTGAAGTTCACCTGAATGCTATTTAATGTTTTAAAAGGGTATTATAAAATAAAACAAAGAGATTCTTCACTTCTCGGTAAAATGATCCTACAATTTTTGAGGACCTTCTCAGAGAATTTTGAAAGATAATTTCTTAGAGAATGATATAAACTTTCTCAAAAACATAGGACAATATTTTCATGCTCTTTGATCAATTACAAAGAAGAATCAAAGGTATTCCACCTAAAGATGAAAAGTTGAGTATCTTAATATCTTGGAAAATGGTACCTCAATTCAGCATGAAATTAGTTTGAAAGTATTACGAGACAAAAGGAAACAAAACAGGATATTAAGTATTATAACAATTAGCCATGTAAATGCCCTAATGACTGGTATTTATATCCCATTATTAAATGGTTATTCCGTCTGTTTTATAGACATAACAGAAACGGACTTCCATTTAATAAATTCCTTAAAACTGGCCAGGCCGTTATATTTTTTCGCAAGTCCGGTCTTGTTAGAAATAATTAACGATTTTATTTCTGACGCTCGGATAGCGAAGTACAAAAACATATCGACGAGATTATTCTTTGAGTATTTTTCTTCCGTAAGACAATATCGCCTAAGAAAACTAGTTGGTATGGATAAATGCTTACAGTTGTTTTGCATTCGGGGCATTATTTCTGACTATGCTTTTGATAGCTTAGCGCACTTGTTTCTTCGCATATGAGAAGTCTAAGGATGTAATGAGACTTGCGGGCCCCATTTGTGGCCCGCTAAATTCTAAATTCTTTTAGACCTATTACGTGCAATAGATAAAAAGCACAATATCAATATCTGGAATGTTGGAATTGAGCCGAAAAATATGTCAATATGTGAAATGGGAACCCAACTAAAACATGAATATTTTTTAATCAAAATTTGTAGTTATCTGACATTTTAGGCTGACGATAATAACAAGTAATTAGCGGTTATTAATCATAACTAGAGTAATAAGTTTCGCAAGGATTAAAATTCACTGAAAAACCTTACTGGTTTTATAATGAAAAATATAAAATTCTAGATAGATGTTTTCACCTTGAACTCTGAATCAATAAAATATTGAGTGTCAAAGGCTGCAAATTGGCATGAAGCATCACTATCTAGTAATGAAATGGCAGGTCTTTGCTGTTCAAATTAAAGTAATGGTAATTTTTTAGTTTAAGAATTTATTTTTTGTCGCAAAGAAAACAGAAAAATATTTTCTAAATATTTTGTACATGTGTCTCTGAAGGTTGAATTTTTTCTTTTTATAATTTCCAAGAATTGTGCCTTCGATTGTAGCTTTGGAAATTTTCATTTTGTACTGCTTAAAGATGACCAGGATTGCAGCTTGCATTTTTTGGGGGTTGATGTTGTTTGGACATCACAGATAGCCTTTCAATGCATATTGATTAGTAGCCTTAACCTTAGTAGATATCGTTGTTAGATATCAGACTTACTTTAATAATCAGGCAAAATATAAGGCAAATTATTGATACGTTCGTTCTTAATAAGAAAAATATGTTTTATAATAAAATTCTGCAAGAAAATAAAGATAACCATAGCAAAGTGGCATTTGTTGCACGAAAGGACAGAAGCAGAATCTACAATTTTACAAAATATTTCCATGTTGTGGAAACCGTTACAAAGGCCTTTTTGAAGATAGGATTTAAGCCTGGCGACAGTATATGTATTGTTGCCACCAATCGTCCGGAATGGTGTTTTTCACATTTTGGTGCCATTGAAGCAGGAGGGAGG
>NC_088872.1:3877144-3912452 GCF_032884065.1 Artemia franciscana
ATGTAAGTTATTTCGCAAGTTACGTATATTTTTCACCAATGAGAACGTTTGTAATTAATTAAAAGTTCTAGTTGCTTTTTTAAGTAATCAAAAATTTGGAGGGCAACTAGGTCTCCTCCTTCGCTTCTTTTTTCTCAAAATCTTCTAAATAATTGCAATTAATTAATATGCAAATTTCGTTTTAATTATTTATATGCGGAGAGCCAAGATCAAAACATGTATTAATTCAAAAACGTCCAAAAATTAAGTAAAAAAAAAGTTTTTGTAACGGAACGTAAGGAGCGACATTAACACTTAAAACGAACAGAAATTACTCCGTATATGAAAGGGGCTTTTCCTCCTCAACGCCACGCTCTTTACGCTAAATTTTGACCCTTTCTCTTAACTCTACTTTTTAAAACAATAAAAAATTTTAGCGTAAAGAGCGGGGCGTTGAGGAGGAAAAGCCCCTTTCATATACGGAGTAATTTCTGTTCGTTTTAAGTGTTAATGTCGCTCCTTACGTTCCGTTACAAAAACTTTTTTTTTACTTAATTTTTGGACGTTTTTGAATTAATACATGTTTTGATCTTGGCTCTCCGCATATAAATAATTAAAACGAAATTTGCATATTAATTAATTGCAATTAATTGGAAGATTTTGAGAAAAAAGAAGCGAAGGAGGAGGCCTAGTTGCCCTCCAAGTTTTTGATTACTTAAAAAAGCAACTAGAACTTTTAATTTTTTACAAACGTTCTCATTGGTAAAAAATATACGTAACTTACGAATTAACTTACGTAACGAACTTCTATATTCGTATACCTCCCCTCGTCGATCCCTCGTCGATACCTCGCTCTTTACACTAAAGCTTAGATTGTATCCCAATTCCTTAAGAATGACCTCCGAATCACAAAGGCC
This sequence comes from Artemia franciscana, assembly GCF_032884065.1. Taxonomy (NCBI): domain Eukaryota; kingdom Metazoa; phylum Arthropoda; class Branchiopoda; order Anostraca; family Artemiidae; genus Artemia; species Artemia franciscana. The sequence goes on from NC_088872.1 coordinate 3,878,041, forward strand.
GCAGAATAAAGAGTTGAAATTAGTAAAAATACTTTAATGTAAAGAGTGAGGTATAGGGAGGAGGTAAACCCCTCATATGCGTAATAATTTTTGTTCGTTTTAAGTTTTAATGCTATTCCTTACTTTCAGTAGAAAAAACTTTTCATATTTATTTTTTCATTGTTTTTTTAAATAAAGCTAGAAAATCCTGCACCCCCCTTCAATGAAATTCTCTTCCACCATGAGAAGTCTATCCATGGAAATATCCTCACACGTACCCCCCCCCTCAACACTCCCCCCTAAACAAAAAAATCCCCCTGAAAACGTCTGTATACTTCCCAGTAACCATTACTATATATAAACACAGGTCAAAGTTTTCTACTTGCAGCCCCTCCCATGGGGACTGCGGGGGAGTAGGTCCTCCCTAAAGACATAGTTATTAGGTTTTTCGACTATTTTGAATAAAATGGCTATCTCAGAATTTTGAGTTGGTGAATTTGGGGAAAAAATGAGCGTGGGAGGGGGCCTAGGTGCCCTCCAATTTTTTGGTCACTTAAAAAGGGCACTAGAACTTTTAATTTCCGTTAGAATGAGCCCTCTCGCAAGATTCTAGGACCACTCAGTCGATACGATCACCCCTGGGGAAAAAAAACAACAAAAAACAAATAAACACGCATCCGTGATCTGTCTTCTGGCAAAAAATGTGAAATTCCACATTTTTGTAGATAGGAGCTTGAAACTTCTACAATAAGGTTTTTTGATATGCTAGATCTGATGGTGTGATTTTCGTTAAGATTGTATGACTTTTAGGGGGTGTTTTCTCCCTAAAAGTTTTCTATTTTCTAAAATGAGACAAATTTTCTCAGGCTCGTAACTTTTGAAGGGTATAGCTTTTGATGAAACTTGTATATTTGAAATCAGCATTAAAATGCGATTCTTTTGATGTAACTATTGGTATCAAAATTCCATTTTTTTATAGTTTAGGTTACTATTGAGCCGGGTCGCTCCTTACTACAGTTCGTTACCCCGAACTATTTGATGCTTTTGGATATGCAATACTTTGGGTTTTACGTCTTGTGTGTACGTAAATAAATCAAAAGGTTTTACCCAGACATCAATTGGCCAAATGCAGTAGTATGTCTGAGATGTGAGGACTCTCCAAATCTATCACACACGATTGCAGTGACTTCCCTTGCCCTTTGTTTACAGTCACTGAAAATTGGGTCGTGTAATTGTTTAAATTCAAATAGTATGTCTATTGGAATCAATGGAACAAGTAGTAGGTGCAAGTCTTCTGTCTGTAATTTGCTACTCAAAATTATGGCTTTGATGTCCAGTTATCCAAACAGGACTAGCCAAAAAAAGCAAGTCCTTGTAGAGATGGGAGGTGAGCAGTGCTACAGATTTGAAATTGAATTTAAATTAAAACTTTTAATATTCGGAAAAAATAGCACCTAAAACTTTCCCAAAAGCATGCTCACAAACCTCTTGACGACCGGATGAGCAGACTGACTTGCATTCGTTCTATTTATGTAAAAGACACTTCAAAAAGATGTGTTTTTACAAGCTCCTAGTTTTTTTCTTCTGTGCCACCAGTAAAAGATTTTCTAAGGATCCATAAACACTAAAATCAGTTTCTGACTAGCTTACTAACGAACACGATAATTAGCCTTACCCACGCCTAACGTATCGTGATGAGAATCCAGTATAAAACAGAACCGGACAAGATAAATAAAACAATCCTAAATCAGTTCGAAACTCTTCAGACGGCAAATAACCACCAACTAATAGTGAACAAACTATTTGTTGAAACTAATAATAACTCAGGCTGATCGACACCACCGTGGCTTTGGCTGGATCCACAGCCCCCTAAAAATGATCTCCGCGATGATTTCTCGCTGGCAAATGTATACCTAGTGACATCTTGGTATGTCGAACTAAAACCATTATCGTAGCATCCTACGATGTTGACAAAATAGAAAATATGGCATCTTAAGAACATTGTGAAATTTTTATATTTAATCAATTTGTATCAAGCTTTACAAAGAACTAGTATTCTATATGTGTTACAAAGTTCGTTTTATATGTGTTATATCTGTTCGTTTTACATGAAAACTTAAAACGAACAGAAATTACTCCGTATATGTAAGGGACTTTTCCTCCTCAACGCCTCACTCTTTACGCTAAAGTTTGACTCTTTCTCTTAACTCTATCCGGTGACTTTGGGGGAAAATGAGCGTGGGAGGGGGCCTAGGGGCCCTCCAATTTTTTTGGTCACTTAAAAAGGGCACTAGAACTTTAATTTCCGTTAGAATGAGCCCTCTTGCGACATTCTAGGACCAGTCAGTCGACACGATTACACCTGGGAAAAAAACAAACAAAAACACAAAAAAACAAATAATCACGCATCCGTGATCTTTCTTCTGGCAAAAATGCGAAATTCCACATTTTTGTAGATAGGAGCTTGAAACTTCTACAATCAGGTTCTCTGATACGCTGAATCTGATGGTGTGATTATCCGTAAGATTGTATGGCTTTTAGGGGGTGTTTCTCCCTATTTTCTAAAATGAGGCGAATTTTCTCAGGCTCTTAACTTTTGGTGGGTATAACTGATCTTGATGAAACCTATATATTTAAAATCAGCATTAAAATACGATTCTTTTGATGTAACTATTGGTATCAAAATTCAATTTTTTTTAGTTTTGGTTACTATTGAGCCGGGTCGCTCCTTACAACAGTTCGTTACCACGAACTGTTTGATACCCATCCGTTCAAGTGAAGGTGAGCACTCTATTAAAATATCCTTCCCTATTACCTGATTGATTGTAACCTTTGATTGATTAGCAAATTTGTTTCAAGCTTTACAATGAACTAGCACCCCATATGTGTTACGAAGTATTAAACTTTATGGGAATTCCAGTCACTAACCGGTGATACCCAGCCGTTCAAGCAAAGGCGAACACTCTATTAAAATATCCTTCTGTGATTGATCGATTGCAAATACCTGGTATGTATTAAAGCATTTAACTTTTGGAAAAATCCAATTTACTTACAGGTAATAGCCGGTAGTTTAAACGAAAAACACACACTTTTCCTATTACCTTATTTCTTTTTACTTTTAACTTTTCTTACCTATTTTCTTTTTCCCTATTACCTGATTGATTGCAATCATTCTTGTTAGATTTCTGGTGGTTGTTTGTATTTTTCGATCATTGTAATACTTTGTATCTAAAAAGGCCTTTTATCTAGCAAGACAATAAGCTTACGGTTATCAATGATAATAGTTCGGAGTAGGACGCCAATTTACAATGGATATTGATTTTAATTAAATTATGCAGTTATTAATTAACTAAATATTGTTTTCTTCAGCTGATTATTACCCCCTTCACGTCATTTTCAGTTGATTTTTGAACTGATTTGTTCATGTTGAACGTAAGAGGTGAAGAGCTGTGCATTCCTCAGCCGGTGTTTTGGTTGATAGGCTGTATTGACCTTTGATTTTATCGACAATGGTTCTCCATGTGAACTACCAAATAATTGTGTGATAGAAAATTTATTTATTTATATCTTCAAAATGGAAGTACAAAAATAATTTTTATATCTTATCTTTAAATCAATAGAAAGCAGCTAGAAAGCATGAACAGGCAGACGGAAGTTTGAAAGACTCGATAGAGAAAGGATAGTCATAGTCATATGGGTCATAAACTAGAAATCTATGATAAATATTCTTCTGGACACACTTTGACTCGTAGCATTCTGGGACAAGTGGACAAGGATGTTCAGGGACCTCACACTCTTCAACTCGTGTGTTCTGGTCGAATTTGTAGTATCTGACTTCGACTTTGTTGACGATGATTTTCCATTTGCCTTCTGAATTGACCGCTCGAAGGGGTTGAACATAATTGGTAGAAGAAGGGCAAAGATATGTTTCATCTCTTATATCATAAAGGCTAAAACAGAAAAGAACAATAAATAATTTTGTATGGTGCCATAATTCTCTTTTCTTTTACAACTTTTATTTTATCCTAATACCTACCAGACTTTAATCAATAACACATTCTGGAGGAGTATAAGCTTGAAAAAAGAATTATGAATCTTATGTAAAAAATAAGGAATCATACTAAAAAACAGAAAAAAATTCATTGATGGTAAGGCAAAAACAAAGGCACCAAGTAATCTATAGTTAGATTTTTATTTTGCAGGACTTATTTTGAGGGATTTGGAACAGGGTAAAAGAAATAACAGTAGACACAGACAAATATACAGAACCTATAAGAAATATTTCTAAAAGTCTTAGAAATATTGATAATATAGAGACGTCAGAAGCCCCTCATTTATATGGGCTAGAGAATGGATTTTTTTTTATCAGTGTCCCTGGGCAATAAAATACGTAACAGGTAATATTTATTGAAGTATGGAGGGCTAAAATCTAGAGAAATCACTACCGCTCTAATATCCTGAACAATAATAATTTCTCTAATTAAATTTTTGGTTTTTATTCAAATTTTGTTAAGATAAAGAATTATTATTATTTCTGGCGCAAATCCTCAAAATATTTTACCGTTGTATTCATCAGATAGATGAAACTACTCCAGATTTATTTAAATTGATTTTCTAAAATTTGTTTGTTTCAATGCCATCTATATTTACAAAAGACGTTGTAAATCAACTAAATAGTATAGTTATTACTAAAGCTTATTTTAAATAGACATAAAATAATTTTTAATAATTAAATTGGTTCAAACCCTGATAAATTACGAAAAAAGCAGGCAAGAAAAATATTGGGCCCACTTGAACTATTAACCAAAAATATAAATAATATGTGTACACCTAATAAATTTTATATGAGTCTAGCAGTGAAATGAAATTACAATACGTTAAAAACACGCAATAAACAATGGAATAAAGAGATAAAATGATAAAAAGGGTTTGATGATAATTAGGAATCAGGATTTTTCTTCTTCTTTTTTTTTTTACCAAATACACTACAAGTCCTATTATAAAATTCTGAAGTAGTTGTAATTTTGAGGTTCACATGCATGTCTAGCCATATATGAACAGAATGACATGAATTGATACCCCAAAGTATTTCAAGAATGAATTAATACCGCAAAGTATTTTTTTTCTTCTAAATTCTTAATTTTGACACGTAAAACGGATTGTGAAGAACAGAAAATTTTTACTAATTTCTACTGTTTCTTACAAAAATTTTTTACTAATTCATGTTGTGCTGCATACCACCTTTCAAACTACCGTAGCCAATTTCGATACTTTTTACACAACACACAATACGCGCAATTTTAATATACAATAAACAATACAACAAAGAGATAGAAATGATAAAAAGGGTCTTGTGGTAATTAGAACTCAGGAGTTTTTTTTTTTTTTACCAAATGCGCTATGAGTCCTATTCTAAAATTCAAAAGTAGTTGTAATTTTGAGCTTCACATGCGTGTCTAGCTATATATGAACAGAATAAATTAATACCCCAAAGTATTTCAATAATGAATTAATCCTGCAAAGTATTTTTTTCTTCTAAATTCTTAATTTTGACATGTAAAATGGATTGTGAAGAACAGAAAATGTGTATTAATTTATGTTGCACTGCATACCACCTTTTAAACTACCGTAGCCAATTTTTCTAATTTCTACGGTTTTTTACTAACAAATTTTACTAATTCATGTTGTGCTGCGTACCAACTTTTAAATTACCGTAGCCAATTTTGCTAATTTTTACAAAACACACAATACACGCATTAAAAACACACAATGAACAATACAACAAAGAGATAAAAATGATAAAAAGGGTTTCGTGGTAATTAGGGCTCAGGAGTTCCTTTTTTTTACCAAATGGACTACGAGTCCTATTCTAAAGTTCTGAAGTAGTTGTAATTTTGAGCTTTTGAAATCAAAATGGTAATTGTCTTACCTTAAGAGCTGTGTACGAACAATTAGTTTTGGTCAGTAATTTACAGAAATCTTATAGTTCTTCTAACGAGCCTATTTTTAGCTTAAAACCAAACTAAGATATAATCAAAATTATAACTTCTAGAAAATTGTTTGTTAAAATTACGCTCCATAAGAGACAAAAAAAGTCATACATGAACATATTGAATTCCAAGAGATGACTGTTTTTTACTCCTACTTCTAGTCTAGACCCTTGTTTAGTAACGTGGGGAAAACTCCATAAAAGGGAGGGATTTGTGAGGAGAAACATATTAGAGTTTTAATGGTCAAGAGGGCGATGTTCACATGAATTAAAATCTAACACTTACAATTATAAGTCACAGGGGGGAGGAGTCTTTAACATCTAAAATTCCTATATAGAGCATAAAAAAGGCTGAGAGGCAGTTGCTCTGACATATTACTTTTTCACCAAATATCTGTCAATTGTTTTTTGATATTTCTCTCCTCCGCATAGCTTCTTTATCATTGTGTCATCCTACCGAATCGGCTGCGAAAAGTGGCCACACCTATTCCTCTATTTAGAAAACTGGTGAATATTTCGATTGAATATGTCTAAATAGGCAAACATATGCAACAATGTAGGTCAAAATATTAGATAATCGGTACTTGTTGTATCACCTCTTTGCACTTAAACCAGCATTATTTTGCTGCCTCTTAAGAACCTAAAAAGGTAATTTGTATATTTAGACAGTTAAATCACTTTCTATTTTAGACTTATGGTTTATTCACCTGTTAAATGTTTCTCAAAGCCTATGTTTATTTCAAACCGTTTAGCTATTCGGAGGCCAGTCAGCGAACTTAGCTCCTTGGAGGACGTGAACTAGCCAATTCGCATTTATAACTGTTTCTTTTTCTACACTGCACAACCAATTCAGCAGTGATAATTAAAAGTGTGACATTTGCCATTTTGGTCAAAAATAAGTTATGTATGTGTTGTGGGTAAAATCAGCGCGAAGAATCAAACAGTAGGTTAGAATTGTCTTGTCTCTTAGCGTTACGAAGATAAAAAAAGATTTATACACCAGTTTTGACAAAAGAGCATTATCTTATAGAGCTATGGTATTATGGTACAGAGCTATGGTATTTGTCTTTTTTTGTTAAGAAAAAGGGGACGTACACCAAAAGTATATTAACTTTGAATTCACTACGAATACTTTTGACAGAGGAGGATCCTCTTATCTATAGGAAAAAGGAGATATACTCAACAAAATATAATGGTTTTAAATTTGCTAGGAACATTTAAATAAATTTTCACCACTGTAAACAGCATTAAAATGTGGTTTAGAATATGTTCCTTTTATCCTCGTTAGTCTCATCCTCCAGAGCGGAGGATAGCCGATAAACTATTTTCTTTGTTTTAAATCTTCAGGAAATATACAAAAACAGTTAGGTTAATGCAGTGTTTCATTTAAGTGTTTTATGATGATCGCTGATCAAAGTTTATGTTATTTGTGTCTTTCGTTTATGTTATTGTACTGTGTTCATGGCTGTATGTTGGCTTTAATATACACTTATCTATCTATCTATACAAAAACGGCGTATGTCACACTTTTAATTACCAAAACCTAATTGCCCAACCAGCCTGGAAAGAAGTTTTTGGGATGATATCATGTAAGTGAGAATGATAATATAACTTTGCCGTTTTCTTCAAAAATATAAACAAAAGATAAAAAGCTCAAAGCATCCATGGATATAAGGATCTAAATTTCAACTACAAAACAATTTGTATTAATCTATAAAAGTAAATAAATTTTTCGTTTAATTTTTCTGTGAATGGTGTTTTTTTTTCTTTTATGAATGCAATGATTAAACTCCGTTGTGGTAATTGAGAAGGTGCTAAGTGCAATATTCGTCAGAATACTGCACGCATATGTCCTTAGCACTTTATTGGAAAAATATGCTCGATAACTTGATCAAATCCAGATTCTTGTATTTTATTACAATAATTCAGTCAATTGTTTGTTCATACTAGAAAGCCTTTTTTAGGAATCACCTCAGACAATCCTTTGATCCAGCTGCTCAGCTTGTTAGAGACCTAACACTACGGTGCAATGAATCACAAATACAAGATGCGGCATACTAAAACAAAAATTCAAGATAAATAGGACTTATTAATTTCGTCAAAATTTATTAGATCTCCTATTCAAGAAAATTGACTATCAATATTGTGCTTGAAAATATATATTGGTCTTTCTTGTATAAAAGATAATTCATTAATATTAACCTAAGAACACCAAAGTATTTTTTTTCTTCTAAATTCTTAATTTTGACACATAAAACAGGTTGTGAGAACAGAAAATTTTTAATAATTTATGTTGTGCTGCAGACCACCTTTTAAATTACCGTTGCCAATTTTACTAAATTTTGGCCAAATTTTTTTTTACTAATTTATGCTGTGGTGCATACTACCTTTTAAACCACCGTAGCCAAAACACAAATAAAGTTTCTTTTGACCAAAAACTCCAACTCATTATCCAGAAAAATATTACGTCAAACTTGGCAGCACTTCACATAAGCTACTCAGAACTACTACACCTACTGCCACTACAAGTCGCTGCAGTGCTAAGCCACCTAAGGCTACCAAAGCTGTGCAGGATCCACCTTCACCCCAATATATTCAAAGCCTCACTCTTTACCCCCTCACATAAAGTTCTAACGTATTTTAAATTCCTTGTCATGATCCTCTTCCCACCCAATTTGGGGAGGCCCTAATTTTCTTTTGTCCCTAGTTCTCAGCAATGTTCTTTCCCCAGCATGATCTTTGGCAATCAGTCATTCTTCCTCCATAAAATACGGTCTATACATCTTAACCTTTCATTGGTGGCAACAAGATTTAGTTGAGTCTTGGAAAAACTCCTCTGACTATAAAATTTTATTTATCAATAAATCTAGTGGCGTATTTCTAGAATCTATATTGGGGAGGGGGTAAGAGGGGTCCATATCCGAATTGTCAAGAGCATTGGCTATATAATAATTTTTTCTCCAAATTGTTGGAAGGTGGCAACTGCCCCCTTGTCCCCCCCCCAAATGACGCCCATGAACAAATCTAAGAGCTTACCCCTCCACAGAGTTCTTTGTATCAAGCTCCACATCCTTATAAAGGGCTAAAACCGCGTCATAGTGCTCTTCAAGGGCTTTTTGAAGCTCATAAGTTGGATATTCAGGATCTTCGAGGCACCAAGGTCTTCCTGAAAGCTTGGCACAGGCTGGAGCATCCTCATACTTTGCTGGGTATTTATTATCATATTTTGGTTGATGATGGCCTTGTTTATGGTGACCTGGCTGATAATGACTTGGTTGCTGATAGCCTGGCCGGTGGTGGCCCTGTTGCTTATATCTTGATGGATTTGCGTTGGCAGATTCAGCTGTGATCTGATCTTCAGTTTCCGCTGCTAGGGCAATAGTAATACAAGCTGCTGTTACCTAGATTAAAAGTAGGTGGAATCTAGTAAATAAAATCTGATAACTGAGAATATTATTAAAATGCGCTTTTTTGTGTCTAATGAATTTGCAAATAAATTTTGATAAAATGTTCAAGCAAAAAGAACAACTATTACTCTAACCATAATTTACTATTTCTTATCAAAAATAGATACTAAAGAAAACTTAAAATTGCCTATAAGAAGAAGAGTTATATTTTATATACACAATGTGAACAATAGAAACAACAATAGAAACTATTGACAAAAAAAAAATCACTAGGTACATACAGAAGATAAGGATGAGCCATGAATCTTTTCCTGAGCTTCGCTATAGCAAATAATTTGGGACTTCTTATTAATTTTCCCTTCTGCTGAGTTGATTTTTTTTTTTTTTTTTACTTAAGGCGTCCTCTCCTAATAAATTACCATGTGTACCTAATATGGATAGATTTTTGTAACAACAATCAAAATTTAATTAATCGTGACTCTATTAGGTAGCTTTTTTGGACAAAAAATAGGTAAAATGTAACCATTTTTTAACCCTCCAATTAAATATTAACCTCCAATAATTCCTCCAATAATCCAATTTTAACATCCAATAATCCAAACCTTCAATAATTAATGCAAAAGGAGGTGCTGCATTTTAGTCTCCTCGCGCAAACACTAAATTTTTGGGGAGGAAATGAAGTAGTGAAAAACCTTTGTTTATTTACCACCCACGAAATAAATTACAATGCTGTCTCCTTAGACGAAAAAAACTTCTTATATTATTATCTAAACATGAAAAAATATACTATCTTTTTTGTTTTAATAAAAAAATTTTAGTAGATGTTGGAAAAGTTGACTCAGAATCGAGCAAAAATTTGATTCGTAAGTTTGGGGTCCACAAAAACAAGTTAATCTCTTGAGTTGAAGTGGTTGTTCTTGATGTACCACAAGTTGGAAGTCTTCTTAAATTATCAGAGACAAATGATTAAGCTAGGTAACCAAAACATTACTTTCTGTAAATAAATCTAAAGCTGGGAACTTTCTCATTCTAATTGAATATAGAAGACCAAAATTAATACTTCTTGTGAGGGTGTAAAGAAAGGGGCATTGGTTAGATTGCAATGAAGGAAGAGAGTGTGTAGCTATGTTGGTCTCAGGTGGCTTTACCCGTGCTGTTTACCAAAATACTTGGAAAACTATAGGTCTCCCGGTTTTCCTGCGAGTCCAGGGGATTGGTCTGTCATGCGTTGATCCTAAAACACGGTATTCCACGTGAGACTCAAAGTGGGCAAGCCTATTAGGCTTAGGTCACGTGTTCGCCTGTGAGTCCAAGGAAATTTAGTCCCCCCGTTTTGCATACAAGTCCAGTCGACATGGCTAACTACCTTAGTTCGACTCTAGGATGGATCGATGGATGGATGATAGGCAATATTGTACAACAAATGAAAGTGACATCATTTTTCATACAATCCTCAAAAGGTTTATGCCCGCTTTGCCTCTCAATAAGACTACCTGTCTGACCTTTGTCTCCAATTGGCTAGTGGCTTGATGGCAACTTGATTCAAAAATCAACGGACTCGGTCGAGGCCTTCAGCCTTGTATTAGGCTTAAGTCACTTCTTCGCAAATTCCAATCAAATTCAGTCCCCCCCCCCCTTTTGCATACAAGTCCAGTCGGCATTGTCCGTCATGAGTAAAACCAAAAACACTGATCATCCCTAAGTTCTATGGCTATCTACCATAGTTCTACCCTAGGATGGATGGATAGATTATAGAAAAAATCTAATAACAACTGAATTTTTTATGCAATCCTGAAAAAAGAAAAAGAGAAGGTTTGATCTAGGGATACGAAATACTCAACTGTCTCAAAGATCTACCTGACATTTTGCTTTAAATGAAATGTTTACTTACTTAAATCTGCTGTAGTTAAATGCGTAAAATGGCAACTTACAAAATATTTTAACATCTTCAAATTGTAACTACTTTAACTTTAGCTGTTTATCAAAAACTAACTAAAAACACATATCCTTCGTTTGTTTTTATTACACATTCAGGTACCAAAAAAATACAGTAATTATTGCTAACCACCATGACAATGGCCTTGAACTGCTTGATCAAGTTTGTTCATCATAAATTTTGGTTTTGATCACTCTGCTAGATGCAGCCAGGTTCTTTTTTTTTTTTAAGTGGATGGGAAATTGATAAAATTTCGATTGGGCAGAGGAATTTAAGCCATAATCGCATTTTTTGTTCCAGCCAAGGATTACGAAATAGAGGAGTTCTTCACTGCTCACCATGGAATCCCATTTTAAGCACTGGTACAGTGTTGTCAACGCATTAAAATAATTTGCACCAGTTTTCTGACTAAAACTTTCCATAAGAGATTAATTTGTAGCATCAGAACAGCAGGTCAAAATTTGACGAAACAAAAAAACAATTTTCGGTAAATTAGAACTTAGAAGAAATATAGAAATTAGAAGCTATCCGACTCAGAGAGCAAATAAAACCAAAATGTACCGGAAAATTTGATTTTTCCCAAAAAAATTTAAATATACCGAATTGCACTAGGATCTCTAAATTATACTAAAGCGGTACAATTGTACCGTACTGGCAGCTCTGTAATGTTAGCCGGCTGATTTCTGGAAAATATTGCCTCCTATCGTCCAAAGAAGCTTATAATCTCTTTACCTACCATACATTTACCGTTTATTTACCGTTGTAAAACGGTACAATTGTACCGTACTGGCATCTCTGTACTGTTAGCCGACTGGTGTCCGGGAAATATTGCCTCCTATCGTCCAAAGAAGCTTATAATCTCTTTACCTACCATACAGGTCTCGAAAAAAAACCCAGTAAGGGTAAACTATCAAAGATTTAAGCAATTAAGCCAGGCCAAGTAATATGAGGTTGTGTCACAAATAATATTAGATTGTTCCGGTTATTTCTTCTTCCTTTTCGTTTATATAATAAATACTATAGTTTTCAATAAGTTTTCAAACATTAAAACTTAAAACGAAACGAAATTACTCCGTGTGTGAAAGGGGCTGTTCCCTCCTCAACGTCCAGCTCTTTACGCTACAGTTATTTACTGTTTTATAAAGTAGAATTGAGAGAAAGAGTCAAACTTTAGCGTAAAGAGCGAGATGTTGAGGAGGGAACAGCCCCTTTCATACACGGAGTAATTTATGTTTGTTTTAAGTTTTAACGTCGCTCCTTACTTTCAGTTAAAAAAACTTGTTTTTTTATTTCATTTCAGAACGTTTTTGAGTTAATGCATGTTCTGATTTCGGCTCTCCGCAGATGAATAACTAAATTTAAAAAAAAACTAGTTTTTTTTTTTACTATAAGTAAGGAGCGACATTAAAACTTAAAACGAACAGAAATTAATCCGTATATGAAGTGGGTTGTTCCGTCCTCAACGCCTCGCTCTTTACGCTAAAGTTTGACTCTTTGCCACAATTCTACTTTTCAAAACAATTAAAAGCTTTAGCGTAAAGAGCGAGGCGTTGAGAAGGGGACAACCCATTTCATATACGGATTAATTTCTGTTTGTTTTAAGTTTTAATGTCGCTCCTTACTTACAGTTAAAAAAACTAGTTTTTTAAATTAATTTCTGAACGTTTTTGAATTAATGCATGTTTGATTTTGGCTCTCCACACATAAATTATTAACTTTGACTTTGGAGAAAAATTGAGCGTGGGAGGGGGCCTAGGTGCCCTCCAATTTTTTCGTTACTTAAAAAGGGCACTAGAACTTTTCATTTCCGTTAGAATAAGCCCTCTTGCGACATTCTAGGACCACTTGGTCGATACGATGACCCCTGGAAAAAAACAACAAAAATTAAACAAATAAACACGCACCCGTGATTTGTCTTCTGGCGAAAAAATACGAAACTTTACAAAAATACGAAACTTCTGAAACTTATATGTTTAAAATCAGCATGAAAATCCAATTCTTTTGATGTATATTTTAGCATCAAAATACCGTTTTTTAGAGTTTCGTTTACTATTGAGCCTGGTCGCTCCTTACTACAGTTCGTTACCACGAACTGTTTAATTAAAACGAAATTTGCATATTTATTTTTTTGGCTAAATGGATTTCTAATATATTTGGTCGAATGATTCTTAGAAAAAAGGAGTGGAAGAGGAGGCCTAGTTGCCCTCCAATTTTTTGGTTACTTAAAAAAGTAACTAGAACTTAGTTTTTTACGAACGTTTTCATTAGCAAAAGATATATATAACTTACGAATTAGCTTACGTAACGAGCTTCTATATTTATATGTTTTTGTTAAAAATATGAGGGGGCTCTCCCACTCGTCCCTACCTTGCTCTTTACACTAAAGCTTAAATTTTGTCCCAATTCCTTATGACCTCTGGATTACAAAGGCCGCAGAATAAATATTAGTATTTCCAATATTAATCATTAGAAACAGTATTTCTAACAGAAACTCAGTGTTGCCACTCCTAGTGATACATCACTATTTCTAGTGGTTTTTATTTTGCCTAAGCAAAAATATCGTTAAATCAGTAAACAAATCACTAGATTATTGAATATAATCATTAAATCAACCATAAAATCACTAAAATCTAGTGTTTTTTCTCACTGGGTGGCAACACTGCACGCACTGCTCGAAACACAAAAATCTTTTTGGGTTCTGTGCAAATGACATTCTAAGCGTTCGAATGCTTAGGAGCTACTATCCCTACTCCTGTCTGTGGTAATATATGCTCTTCTTAAGCTTGACTATTCATTTTAAATTATGAAAATCTTAAGATTTACATATATATATATATATATATATATATATATATATATATATATATATATATATATATATATATATATATATATTGTCTTATAAAATTCTGTTTCTGTATACTATTTCACGCTTATAGCTTCCCTTTTTTCAATATAAAAGCTAATAGCTAATGTGACCGTGGTAATAACCTAGTGATTTTTATGACGCTATTTGGGTTCTGGATGATCAGTTTTCGACTGGAGCAGAGCAATCATAATGTACTGTAATGAACTTCTTACACGGTGAAATATCAAGGTCCTTAAGAGAGTGCAATTAAAAAGTTAAGAGGGTGATTCCTGCTATCACAATGGGGTTGGTAGTCTGTCAGTAGTCGGGACACAATTGAATACTAATGTTAACTCTGTAAAAACTAGGAGTCGATTGTCTTTAATGGTTATTCTTTATTATTATAAAAGTTTAAAAAATTATTGCTAAATATATCTTGTACCTTATAATGCTAATAACTTACTTCTTTTTAACAGATTAGATTTTTTTTAATTAATTTTTTTCAACTTAAAGTAAGAAGCAGTGTAGTGAAAAGTACTTCAAATTTGTACTTAAGTATCAAGCATTAAGTACCAGACCATATTTGTACTTAAGCAGTACATGAGTTTTAAGTACAGAACTTATACTTAAATAGTACTTCAAGTAATACTTAAGTACAACTCCACTAGACCCATTTCTAGCTCAGTCATATCTAGTCGTATAACGAAAATAAAACAAAGTCGTATAATAAATGCAAAATGCAGTTTAAACAAATAATTAAACACCACGAAAGACAGTAGAGCTCCGCTTCTTTGAACGTTAGTTAGTTATAAACAGTAACAGTGCCACATGTATCCACGAAAATGGATGACGAATGGATGACGAAATGGATGACTTTTGGACGACGAAAGTCATCCAAAAGTCTGTCAAAGTAACTAATTACGGGATTCTAGGTAGTTCTGGGAATTCTTCAAGGGTTTTTTTTTCTTTTTCCATTTAGTCAGAACTGCACTGTTCTAGGTCAAGAAACATTGAAAGAAGTGAAGCCTCCCTTGCTTAAGGTTAAGGATTTGTCTTCTGGTGGAGATGCTGGTACTGGTAATTTGCTTTTAGCACTTCTAAGTGCTCAAACCTGAGGTCTCATAGAAAATTCCTTCGTAGAGACGTAGTAATTCCTTCGTAAGAACCAAAAAGAAGAATTCTAGTAAAAGATCGAGACGTCGTGTTGTGTACAAGCACAATATTCGTGTAACTGTCACTCTTTTTTCCAACAAGCCATAAATCTTTTGTTTTTCAAGGTTTCTTTTTCTGGTTAAAAAATACTATTGTACAATTTTACTGTTAAATAAACAGGAAGTTTATATTTATTTTTTAACAAACATTTCGGCAGCCAAAAAACAAATTTTTCACCTCTACCCGAATTGAGCTGTATTTTCTCCAACAAGAATATTTATTATCGAACGAAGTAAAATCCGTCTGCCGAAGCGAGATTCGATTCCTTTCAGAGCTATGGAAGCTCCCATAAAAGGACTAGGGTAGCGATACCCTCCCTGGTACTGGTAATTTGCTTTTAGCACTTCTAAGCGCTCAAACCTGAGGTCTCATAGAAAATTCCTTCGTAGAGACAAAATGGATTCTCCGGTTGAAAAAAGTCTTTCAATAGCTGAAGATGGCAATACGCAGTTGTATAACGAAAAACTTGTTGCACATGAGAGTAATCCTTAAGAGCGCAATGATCCCTCTGTTTGTCCCCTAAAGACTGCAAAACCTCTCACTTTGTTAACTGCAGAGTAGACGGTGATGAATCACTCTCATCTTCTGAAAATTCTTAGAAACCATCACCTGAAAAGTGGCTGGACTTGTCGTCATCAGGATCTTTTCTTCTCATCATTTTAGCCTCCTCAACCAACATTGTTGCAGCTGCTTTTCTCCAGCTGTCGGGGAATATTCTGTTTTGGAACATGGGCGTGCTGCATGTTGTGAGCATCCCCTGGAAACTTTTATCTCAATTAAAAATGTTCCTTGTGTAAAGTCCTCCCACCCCATGAAATTTCCATGTGGAAATTTTTTGTATATATTTCCAATAATGAATACAAGACGTAAACCATGGTCAAATTGCGAAGCCTGAACCTAATGGCTATCTCGAATTTTTGATTGGATGTCTTTGGGGAAAAAGTGGAATGGGAGGGGATAGCTTTCCTCTCATCTTTTTGTTACTTAAAAAGGGCACTAAACCCTTTAACTTCAGTTAACACGTATCCGTAATCTTTATTCTGTCAGAAAAGAGAAAATTCTCTGTTATTTTAGATAGGAACTTGAAACTTCTGCAGCGGGGTTCCGTGATATGTTAAATCAGATAGTGTGATTTTTGTCAAGATTAAATAAAAAAGCAAGTTTTTTTAACTGAAAGTAAGGAGCGACATTAAAACTTAAAATGAACAGAAATTAGTTCGTATATGAAAGGGGCTGATTCCTCATCAACGCCCCGCTCTTTACGCTAAAGTTTGACTCTTTCTCTCAACTCTTCTTTTTAAAACAGTAAAAAACTTTAGAGTAAAGAGCGGGGCGTTGATGAAGAAGCAGCCCCTCCCATACACGAAATAATTTCTCTTCGTTTTAAGTTTTAATGTCGCTCCTTACTTTCAGTTAAAAAAAACTGTTTCTTTTTTTTAATTTGTGAACGTTTCGTCAAAAAAAGATAAATGATCTGGATATCCAAGTGGGTGATTCAAAGCAGATTCAAACTCAATATCTTTACTTTTAGACTTTACGAAATTTATTTATTGAAACCTATTGTTCGTTCACTCTTTTTCCTAATTGCTGACGGGTTTTGCCAATGTAAAACTTGCCACATGAACACGGGACTCTCTAAATACCACTCCGAAGTATAAGATTAGTTTTATCTTTCCTAGAATTGAAAAATCATTCAACGTTTAGTCCTTTTGGCCGCTCAGCTGAGGTCCTTGAAAAAACATCTGCTTTGTTTTTTTTGCTTTCCTTGCAACTGGCTGAAAGTCACTCTTGTTTCTTTTGTTGGCGCTTCGCGCCACCCCAACACCTAGTTCAATATAATTATTCCCGTCGTAATGCGCTAC
This sequence comes from Artemia franciscana, assembly GCF_032884065.1. NCBI lineage: Eukaryota > Metazoa > Arthropoda > Branchiopoda > Anostraca > Artemiidae > Artemia > Artemia franciscana. The sequence goes on from NC_088872.1 coordinate 3,895,274, forward strand.
ACATTTGTCATTGTGTTTGCGCGAAGAGGCCGAGTCATGAAAAAAGATCTCGATTGAATGTGTTTCAAAAATCTTTAATGGAAAGTAATGGAAAGTGCCCATTAAATTGAATTAAAATTATTAAAATTTAGAAAAAACTTAAATAATTAAAATCAAGTTAATTTTTTCTTGTAATTCAAAGCAAAATTAAATAACTCTAATACATTAAAATGATTTATCGTTGTGCTAAAAAAGAAAAAAAAGGCACTTTGCCTTATTCGAGAAAAAACGTTACAGGTTCAGGGAAAAAACATTCTAGTACGTCTAGCTTAGGTTCTAACTTTTTACTACCTAGCTTTACCTAGACTTTTCTACCTAGACTAGTGATACCACCCTCAGTCCTTTACTTTTTGGCTATTTCCAATGTATGGGACTGTTCATAGCCATTCAACTCACTACAAGTAATGTATAAGCACGAATGATAATATAATTTTATTTGACGAATCCATACAGAACATTTTCGCAGCCCCTGCTAATAAAACCCCTAAGGACTTCAAAATTTTAATTAGACAATCTCATATAATTACTCAAAACTAAACCTTTATTTTATGCTATTTCGAGAGTCTCTATAAGGCATAGTTTGGCAACCAGGTAATTACAAATCTTTTCTTTTTCACTTTTGATGTCAAGTCACTCCCATGCTTAAAATCACCCTGAGCTACGATACCTCTTATCCATTCCCAAAGAGGTATAAATTGTGTGAACCAAGGATATGGCGTGGAGGATGGGGCTGAATGAAAAGCACAATAAGTTCTAAGCAGAGAATCACTTTTCTTTAGTTGACACCCCATCCTTTACTCTAAACATGTCTTAAATGATAGACTTTAAGTCTATTATTTATCTTAGAGTTTTGGAAAATAGAAAGATAAATCTGTGAATAAAGATTGGGATTTCGGAAACCACTGTTATAATAGTGGCCAAGTGTGGCTATGAAACAACTTTAAAAGGCAGTGGAAGATTCGTTAATTGTTTTCTAGTGGAATTGTCTAAAGATAGTCTTACATGCCCATTTGACTGTCTGTATGTCAAACAATAAGTCATACGAAAAATGGGGCCCAATCCCAATTTTTATTGCTATAATAAAAGAGATGTTAGGAACTTAGGATGGCTAGGCCAAATGTTACCGATAAAGGATGAGCGATTGTCGAGGGCTGCTTTTTTTGGCTTTCCACCTTGGGCCAACCAAATGGGATGAAAGGAGATTCTAAATTATTCTCTTAGGAAATTGGAGGCTCGTGGGAAAAGGTAAAAATAGAAGCAGGATTATTGGTTGGGGGTAAGGGGGGCACTTTCACCCAAAAATACGGTGAAAAAATTATTACATAGCCCGTGCCCCTTTAATCTCCGGATTTAGACCCCTTTTGCCCCCCAGCTATAAATGCTAGAGCTGTACCCCTGGAACCCTGGAAGGGTATAGAGATCTGTACCTTGGGGAAGCTTTGAATAGAATGGGTTGAGAGAGGAGTGTGAGCATTTGTGTAGAGTTCCGGTGGCTTGGAGCCGCAGTGTGTTGTTAATACTAATGGTAGTAGTCACATTATCATGAAATACAAGACATCCCCTTTAGCCTATTCTGTATTAACAAAAGCATAGTTTTAACTTTTTTTAGGAGTAGCAGAAGGATAATACGTCAGACGCGTACCTCTTTAGCATAACTAGTTACAAAACCATAAGCCTTTGACCTATATTCAGGTCATAACAATTATATGAATAAATTTTTTAGAAATAGATCACAGGAATAAATCATTCGCACAACCGGTTACTATCCATGTAACGATTTGGGTGAAAGACCTACATATTCATGTCATAATAATTTCATTTGCATACATACATGAGGCCCTAGCAACCAGCCATAGCAACCAGATCCAATATAAGCCTGGATTATCATCATATTCATGGGAATGAGTGCTTATATCAACACTTCTTCTAGGAGGAACGTCTGGTTATCCATGTATCAACCTCCAAGGCCCCAAATACCCCTCCCTGCCCAATCATTTGCTCCCTCTTTTGTGCTCTTTTTTAAGAAATTTATTATTTTAACTTTTTTTACATTAAATTTTTTTCTTACTTGTCGATTTTTTTAACTTTTTTTTCATGTCTTAAAATGGCATAAAATATACATAAAACAAAAAAAAATCGCAGATGATATTTTTGAAATATGAAATTCAAAAATATAGACATGTTAGTCTTGATTTTTCTTATTACAAAAACAATGTTTGAAGTGACATTTTATTTTCTTTTTTTTACTTAGAATTTTTTGGGGCAAATTGATAAAGTCGTATATATTCCAAGTGACGAGACGCTAGCCCTATGAGGAAAACGTTACAATACACCCTTTTGAAGAGTATTGCTTAGTATTGGACTATGCATAAACCTGAAATTAATAAAGTTGTATATATTTTAAGCGATGACAAGAAAGCCTTATAAGGGAAATGATACAATAAAGTTTTTTGAAGAGTATTCCTTAGTATTGGAGTATGCATAAAATGATACAATAAACCCTTAAAATAATTAAAGGTAATTAATATTAATATTTGAAATTAATAAAGTCAAATATATTTTAAACGATGATACGACATCCCTAAGCGGGATATTATACAATAAAGCCTTTTAAAGAGTATTGTTTAGTATTGGGATATACATAAAGGTAACATTAATAAATTCATGTATATTTTAAGTGATGATACATAAGTCCTATGAGGCAAATGATGTAATAAAGCCTTTTTTGGTGACTGAGTATCAAAAATTTAACAGAAAAGCACTTTTGCACGAACAATCTTTGCACGTACTTAATTTCCGAGTGTTTTAGTTGTTAACTGAGCATCAAAAATTTAATAAAAACTCATTTGACCGCTATAAACTGTGGGAATTGATAAAATACGAGATTTTTAATTGCTAACAGAGAACCAAAAAAATTAATAATTCACTTATGACTACAACAAACCCATTTTCTTGGTAAGTTATAAGTCTTTTGATTAGTGACTGGGTATCAAAAAATTAATTAAACCACCTTTGCATGGAACAAACTCAATTAGTAGGTAAATTCCAAGTTTTTTAATTGGTGACTGGGTGTCAAAACAATTAACAGAAAAACACTTTTGCAAGGAGCCAACTCAGATAGCAGATAAATTATGAATGTCTTAGTTGGTGATTGAGCATCAAAATCTAGTAAAAGCACTTTGGACTTAAATAAACTGAGGGGACGTGATAAATTCTTAGTGTTGTTTTTACTGACAGAACACCAAATAAATAATTTAAGAGCACTATAGCATTGAAGAAACTCAACTAGAATGTAAATTCTGAATGTCTTAGTTGCTGACTGTTCATTAAAAATGTGATAAAAGCACTTTTGACTGCAATAAACTGAGGGAGTTCATAAATTCTGATTGTTGTAGTGGCCGATAGAGTACCAAGGAGTATTAATAAAGCACCTTTGACAGCAACCAACTCAGCTAATTTGTATATTCCAAGTCCTTAAAGTGGTGACTGGGTATATAAAAAAACCGCTTTCTTTATTCGCATACGACAAACTCAGCTAGTAGGTGAATTTGAGCTGTCCAAGTTGCTGATCAAGCATCAAAATTCTAATAAAAGTACTTTTGAGCACAATAAAACGAAGGAACTTGATAAATTCTGAGTGTTTTAGCTGGTGGCTGAGAACCAAAAAATAATAATAGTACTTTTGACTAAAACAAACTCAGATACTTGATTAATTTTAAGTCTTTTAATAGGTGACTGGGTATCAAAAATTAATAGAAAGGAACATTGGCATGGAACAAACTCAGATAGTAGGTATATTCCAAATGAACCAAATAAAGTGACTGAGTTTTGGAATATAATAAATGCACTTTCGACTACAATAAACAGAGGGGACTTGATGAATTCCGAGTGTTATGGGTGCTGATAGAATAACAAAAAATTTATAAAAATTCATTTGACTACAACAAACTCAGCTACTTGGTAAATTCCAGGTTTTTTAATTGGTGACACCTTATCAAAAAATTTGATTATAACACTTTTGAGTGCAACAAACTCAGCTAGCTAGTAAATTTTGAGACATTTAATTGGTGACTGAGCATAAAAGAATTAAATAAAGCACTCGGGTAAATCCCGAGTGTCTTATTTGCTGAGTGAGTATAAAAAATTAATAAAAGCACTTTTAACTAAAATATACTCAGGCAGATGATAAATTTACTGTGTTTTAATTGCTGGCTGAGTACCCCAAAAAACTAATTTAAACATTTTTGACCAATTCAAATTCAGCTACTTGGTAAATTCCAATTGTTTTACTTGGGGATTGAGTATAAAAAAAAACAATTAAAAAAGCACTTTTGCTTGGAACAAACTTAGCTAGTAGGCAAATTTCGTATTTTTGTGTTGATGACTGAACATCAAAATTTAATAAGTGCAATTTTGACTAAAATAAACCGAGGGAGTTGATAGAGTCTGCGTTTTTTAGTTGACAAAGGAGCATCATAAAAAATTAATAAAAGCACTTTTGAGTTCAACAATATCAGCTAGCTTGTAAATTACGAATGTTTTCATTACCGATAGTTAACCAATTTTAAGTTAGGGGTGTTTAGGTTAGGTTAGTGTGGCCGGCCACGCTAACCAAACCTAGACGATCCTAACTGAAAAGTAGTTTCCTTAATGTAACGTATCCTCATGCTTTTGTGTCCTTTGTGTGTAAACATTCGAAATCTGTCAATTATCTTAGTTTATTGCTGTCAAGAGTACATTTATTATTTTTTTATGCTCAGTTAGCATCTAAGGCCCACGGAATTTACCTACTAGTTGAGCTTGCTGTTTGTAAAAGTGTTTTTTATTAACTTCTTGGTATTCGATCAACAATTAAAGACTCAGAAACTTACCAAGTAGATAAGTTGGTTTCAGTTAAAAAGTGGTTTTATCAGTTTTTTTTATTAAGCTAATAAGTAGAACACTCGGAATATATCAACTACCTGAGTTTATTGCGCTCAAAAGAGCTTTTATTAAGTTTTTGATAGTCATCCAGCAAATGAGACAATTGGAATTTACCTACTAGCTGAGTTTGTTGTATGCAAAAGTGTTTTTATTTCCTTTTTGCATACTCAGTCACCAATTAAAAGACTCATAATTTACCAGTTATCTGAGTTTGTTGTACTCAAAAGTGCTAATATTAAATTTTCTGATGCGCTGTCAGTAACTAAAAAACTCGGCATTTTCCAGCTAGCTGAGCTGGCTGTGCTCAGAATTGCTTGTATTAAATGTTTTATGATAATCTGTCAGCAACTAAAACACTCTGAATTTATCAACTTTCTCAATTTATTGTATTCAAAAGTGATCTTGTTAAATTTCTTATGCTCAATCAGCAGCAAATACACTCGGAATTTAATTACTAACTAAGGTTGTTTTATGCGAAAGTGTTTTTTTGTTATTTGTTTCATACTCAATCACCGTTTAAGCTTGAAATTTACCAAGTACTTGAGCTAGTTATAGTGAAAAGTGCTTTTATTAATTTTTTGGTGATCAGCCTGCAACTAAAACACTCGGAATTAATCAACTACCTGAGTTTATTGTAGTCAAAAGTCTTATTAAATTTTTGATACTCAGTTAGAAATTAAGACACTAAGAATTTACTTACTGTTCGAGTTTATTGTATACAAAAGTACTTTTATTAAATCTTTGACATTCAGTCAGCAAATAATATACTCGGAATGTACGTAATAGATGAGTTTGATGCAGTTTAAAAAATATTTTTATTAATGTTTTGGGTTTCAGCTAGTAATTGGAACACACGACATATATCAACTACCAGAGTATATTGTACTCGATAGTAGTTTGATTAAAATTTTATAGTCTGTAAGCAAATAAGACAATAGGAAATTATCAAGTGTTTGAGTTTGTTTTGCTCAAAAGTGCTATTGTTAAATTTTTTTATATGATTTAAGTAACTTAAACACTGGGAGTTTACGAGCTAGCTGAGTTAATTGAACTCAAAAGGGCAACTAGTGAACAACTAAAACACTCAGAATTTCTTAACTCCCTTAGTTTATTGTAGTTAAAAGTGCTCTTGTTAAGTTTTTGATCCTCTGTCAGCTGCTCAGACACTTAGAATTTACCTCCTAGTTCAGTTTGTTCTAAGCAAAAGCGTCTTTTATTATTTTTACACTCAAACATGAATTAAAAGACTTGGAATTAACCAAGTAGCTAAGTGTGCTATAGCCCAAAGTGCTTTTACTAATATGTGCTTTTTATCAAAGTGGTTTTTTGTTAATATTTTATTAATATTAGTGCTATGCTCAACCTGCAACTAAAACACCTATAAATTATCAACTACCTCAGTTTATTGTAATCAAAAGGGCTTTTACTAAATTTTTGATACTCAGTCAGCAATTAAGACACTCTGGATCTACCTTCTGGCTGAGTTTGTTTAATGCAAAAATGGTTTTATTTTATTTGTTTTTGATACTCGTTCCCAAATAAAGAGTCTAAGAATTTACCTACTAGCTGAGTTTATTGTACTCAAAAGTGTTATTATCAAATTTGTTAATAAGCTGTCACCAATTAAAAGAGTTGGAAATTACCAAGTAGCTGATTCGGTTGCAGTCGAGAGTGCTTTTATTAATTTTTGGTATTCTGTCAGCAACTATAACACGCGGAATTTATCAAGTCTCCTCTGTTTATTTTAGTCAAAAGTACTTTTCTTAGATTTTGACCCTCAGCCAGCAATTAACACATTCAGAATTTGCCTACTATCTGAGCTTGTTCCATGCAAAAGTGTTCTTCTTTTAGTTTCCTGATACCCAGTCACCAATTAAAGGAAACTTACCAAGTATCTCAGTTTGTTGCAGTCAAAAGTATTTTTTGGGCACCCTGCCAGAAGTTAAAACAATCAGAATTTATCAAGTCCCCTGATTGGAATTTTGAAGATCAGTCAGCGGCTAAGAAATTCCGAATTTACCTACTAGCTGAGTTTGTTATATACAAAAGTGATTTTTAATGATTTATGACGCTCAGACACCAGATAAGATTCAGAATTTACCTTCTAACTAAGTTTTTTTTCATGCAAAAGGGCTTTTATAAAAAAAATATCCAGTCACCAATTAAAAGACTTGACATTTACCATGTCGCTAAATTCGTTGTAGTCAAAAGTGTTTTTTTTTAATTTTTTGGTACTCTTTCAACACCCACAACACTCGAAATTTATCAAATCCCTCAGTTTATTGTAGACAGAAGGGTTTTCATTAGATTTTTGATTGATGCGTCCTCATCAACTAAGACGTTCGAAATTTATGGAATTTACCAAGTAGCTGAGTTTACTGTAGTCAAAAGTGCTTTTATTAGGTTTTTGATACTCAGTCAGCAACTAAGGCGGTTGGATTTAATAAACTGCCTCAGTTTATTGTAGTCAAAACTGCTTTTATCAGATTTTTGATGCTCAGTCAGTGACAAAGACATTCGGAATTTACCTACTAGCTGAGTTTGTTCCATACAAAACTGATTTTCTATTAATTTTCTTATACCCAGTCACCAATTAAATGACTTGAAATTTACCTACTAACTGTGTTTTATTCCATGCAAAGGAGCTTTTATTGATTTTTTTAATGAAAAGACTTGGAATTTACCAAGTAGCTGAGTTTGTTTTAGTCAAAAGTGTATGCAAAAGTGCTTTTCTATTAATTTTTTGATACTCCGTCACCAATTAAGGCTTTATTGCATTATTTACCCTCACAGGGCTATTGTATCATCACTTAAAATATATACAACTTAACTAATTTTGACTTTATGCATACCCCAATACAAAACAAAACTCTTCAAAGGCTTTATTGTATCATTCCATTCATAGGGCTAACGGGTCATTGCTTTAAATATAGACGACTTTATTAATTTCAACTTTATGCAAACCCCAATACTAAACAATACTTTTCAAATGCTTTACTGTATCTTTTCCCTCATAGAGATGTTGTATAATCGTTTAAAACATATTTGACTTCATTATTTTGAGTTTATGCATGCCCCAATACTAAGCAATACTTTTCAAAAGGGTTTATTGTATCATTTCCCTCATAGGGCTGTCGTTTCATCGCTTAAAGTATATACGACTTTTCTAATTTTGACTATATATACACCAATACTAAGTAATACTTTTAAAAAGACTGATTGTATCATTTTCCTCATAGGGCTGTCGTATCATTTCTTAAAATATATACGACTAATTGCATCTCCTTTAATAAGAAATACACTTCAAAAGCTTTATTGTATAGCTTTATAGGGCAGTCGTATTGTCGCCTGAAATATGTACAACTTTATTAAGTTCATCTTTATGCGTACCCCTCCCAATAAAAAAAATCAGGAAAAAATGTCACTATAAACGTTGTTTTTCTAATAAGAAAAATCACGACTACCATATCTGCATTTTATTCATTTTATTTTTCGAAATTATCACAAGTGACTTTTTTGTTTTAAATATATTTTATTCTATTTTAAGAAATGAAAAAAGTTGAAAAAATTACTGTCAAAAAAATAAACTTAAGAAAATAAGTGTAAAAAGGGGGCAAAAAGCTGGGTTGAGGAGGGACATTGGGGCCTTGATGGTTGGGATATGGATAACCGTACTTTCCTTCTAAAATAAGTGTTGATATAAGCACTCATTCCCACGAAGATGATGATAATCCAGCCTTATATTAGATATAGTTGCTATGGCTGGTTGCTAGGGCCTCTGGTATGTATACAAATGAAGTTCTCATGGTAGTATGCAAAAGTAATGTACCCTCTGTAGTATAGAAAGTCTGTCCTGTTACTCCATGAACGTCTATTAATCATGTCCTAACATGAATATGTTGGTCATCCACCCAAATTGTTACATGGATTGTAACCGATTACTTGAATGATGTATTCCTGTGATGTATTCCTAAAACATTTATTTATATAATTGTCATGACCTGAATAAGTACGTGAAAGGCTTATGGTATAATAACCGGTTATGCCAATAATGTATAAGTGGGACCAGGGGTGGACCCCGGGGGGGTCAAGAGGAGACTAAGGCCCCCCAAGATTTTCCTGGCACCATCATTCGCATTCCGTTCTCTTTTCTTTTCTTACTCTTTTTTTTTAAGTAAACTCGTCAATTTGATCAATTATTAGTAGGTGATTTACCCAATTAACAACAGAAAGCAAAGCTTTCCTATGAATGGAAAGAGCAAAGTTGAAACTTAAACCGAACAAAAATTATTTATCTTCGGCTGGTTCAGTATGGATATCTGCCAAATTGGTGTAAAAATCTTTGATTGCTGTAAAGATTTGTGTACGAACATGGAACTTTCCCTTATTTCACAAAAATGGAGATACTTGTTGAAGGTAAAAGTGGTATCTTCAACACGTTTCATAAACGTGGTAACACAGTTATAGCTATTTGTCTATTAACAATGACATATTGAAAAGTAGCCTTGTAGCTAAAAGTTAGAATGGATGAAAATAAAAAATCTGGACACGAGCACAGAATGGATAAGAGACGAAGACTGATGGCTGAATATACAAGGGGATCGAAGGATATTTCCGGATATTTTGGTAAAATATCCGAAAACACCTGGAAATCTAAAGGTAATTTTTGACTAATAATAAACCCCCTCCATCCTCAAAATCATTAATTTTAGTTTTGTGACTAATTAAATAGGGAATGGCACAATAGGCCTTTCGTGTGAATAAATTTATCTATCTATTTATTTTAACTATATTGCTAATTTGGTTGAAATTAGATGAATGAAAGAGTTGAAATAAATTTAGGCCAGGAACAGATCTATGGGGTCAAAGGGGCTGACCCTCCCCTCAAGACACTTCTGGCACACTGATTCCGTTCTTTTTCTTTTTTTTAATCTTTTTTAAGATAAACTTGTCAATTTGGTGCCCACCTTGAGTCACATTGGCGCCTTTGGTCCGTTAGCCTTCAGGCCCAAGATTTTGCTCTTGATCTGTTAGAGATTCAGACATGAAACTTTTAATTTACGAATCATTTCGCCATAAAATTATAAGATAAACCTCGTTTTCAGGAAAAATTAATCATATAATTAAAGTTGCTTGCTAGATCTTCATCTTCAGATTGTGTTTTCTGGCACCCTTATTCCGTTCTTTTTAACCTTTTTGGAAATAAACTTGTCATTTTGGTGCCCATCTCGAGTCACATTGGCACCCTTGGTCCAGTGCCTCCCCCAAAATTTTTTCTAGATCTGCCCTTGTCTGGGATGTATTATCCTACCATTACTTTTCGGCACCCACAGTTTTGTAACAATTTTCTTATAGAATAAGTGCAAATGTAAATCTTGTATCAAATTAACTTGATTATGAATGTATGTAATTGAGGAAACTGATGTCTTTAAACGAAAAATAAAAATACTATTTGCAACCTTTTGTTTTCTTGGATTCTTTTTTAAATGGCTTCCCAAGTAATTTTTTTTATTGATGAAATTACCAAGAAAAATGGTTTATTACATTTACAGTCAAAAGATTTTGTTTGACTTTAATGTAGAGACTTTATAAGAATATTACGAAAGTAAATCTTGTCAGTATTTATGATAATAGTATTATTAAAGCTTATATATCCAACTTGTATCACAATTTGCATCATAAGAATTTTTTTCACTTTCACATTTATTTTTAATTTTCCTAACATCAATAAATGGCCTTAAACGCCGTTGAACCCTATGAGGTCGTACGTAAGAATATTGTGTAAAGTTAAAAATAAGTAAGTAAATAAATTATATTTCACAATAGCGTGTAAATTATGATATCCGTTTCATGCTCTTATTGTTTCATTCGCTCTGGACCCCCCCAAGAGGGTACAAAACTACAGAGTTAATAAATTATAAAAAAAAATAAATAAATTATCTTCCGCATTATTAAGTGTTACATTGACCCTGATATAACCATATCATTTTTATCTTTCATAGCAAAAGAAGAAACCGCAGAATTTAGCTTCGTATCGGTTCAATTATTTTTCGACTCTGGCAATTTTTTTTATTTTTTTGGGGCGGCAAATCATTTCTGCGTACAAGGATAATTTCTACATAAAAAGTCTGCAGTGAGCATGAATATCGTATCAATTGGCTCTCTGGCTACATTGAGTTAATATGGCTAATTTGTATTTGGTATGTTGGAATAGTCAAAAAATGCATGTTTACCTTGTGATTGTGTATACATTTAGTGACTTTTGTTTAATGTCTTTCGCTTATAAAGTAAGAACTGATGTGCAAAAGGATGTTGCAGAGAGACAGGTTTTTTGCATTTTTCCTTTCTCTGGATTAATTGACTTTCGATTAATATTTTATGTAAAAATCTCAAGAAAATAACGTTTTAAAAATGGTCTAAGAAGGGAGAAATAAAATTTTCTATTCTAAAGAATATTTTTGATATGCATATTTCAAAACGTGCCGCGTCTTTTCAGTCAAATACCTATTGATATCCAACTATTTTAAAGGCACACCACGTTTTGAAGTATGAATATCAAGAGCATTATTTAAAACCGATATTTTTATTTTCCCCTTTTTTAATCCATTTTTAAAATGTGGTTTAAAAATATTATTAGATATTTGTTGAACTCTCTTAAATTCTTAGAAAAAAATTAGGAGTCAGTGATTTCGACTTCTGGGTTATGGGCCCAACGTGCTTCCGCTGCGCCAAGCCGCTTTTGTTTAATAAATAGAACAAGAAAGATATGTTAACTTATGTTTCTTCTGAAATAATGAACTAAATTGTAGGATAATTAAGCATTTTTGAGATTCAAATATATCAGAATATTAAAATGTAGATCAAAGCTGCATAATACTTTTGAGCCGAATCGAATGGAGGAAGGGATCGAAATAATCGTCTCAAATTTTTATTGGCGAAAGACAGACATCCAGGGAATACAAGTTAAGTAAAACGTGGTATAAATTGCGTCTTTTGACCTTGTTTATGGGTCTAATTCATTCACTTGTTAAAAAGATCGACTTCGAATGTTTTGATCTTAAAAAACAACAAATGAAGATAAAATCTAAACAAACTGGGTCTCGGATTTTTGTGAGTAATTGCGTCCAGGCACGTAAACGAGAATTTATTCGGTGAAGGTTCTCAAATGTTGGAAGTGAGGAAGTGCCCGTCAGATCACTCAAAACATCTGAAACAATCGTAAAATATAGAAAAATCTAAAAAGGGGGTGTTTTGGGGAGGGGCCAAAACTAAAGGACCTCCAACCAGCAGCAGAATTAAATATATTTGGCACAAGCCTCCAGCTTAAAGCGGTTTAAAGAGACACAACTATTTGTCTTTTCATCAATAAAAATGGTAAGACTGGCTTGCAAAAATGAATCACGAAAATTAACAAATGGTTTTATGGTTTATGGTCCCATCGCAAATTTTCGGTATGTTATCTTTCCGCAGTCTTATGGTTGATGTTTCAACTTAAGATGAACATTTTGCTATCATTCGATAGCTGAAATTCAGCATTATCCATCTATAGGATTATGCTTTGAATTTTGCTTTTCAGGTTTTCTTATTGAAAAATTAGAACGCGCCAGAAAAAGGCAAAGTACGAGAACTTTCTTTTTAAATAAGCAAGTCTAGATTATTCCCAAAAAAAGTCAAAATTAGGCTAAATCTTAAATCAAATTCGGTGAATGGATACATCTGAAACTTAGGTCTCCAATTATGTAAGTATATATTATATTGTATCTAAATAGTATGAGTATAATACTATATAGTATAATATAGTGTATGTTTACGTGTATATAATATAGTATATGTATATTTATATTGTATAGTGTATAATACGGTAATATAATGTAGGTGTATTTTTTCCAAAAACAGACGGTATATTTAAAAAAAAATGTGTGGACAAAAGCTATACTTACTAGAAAAGAAAAAATTAATCTTTTGAATGTAAGACATACTGAATAAAAAGAGTATTTCAATATTTTTTAAATAATAATATTTTGATATTTTATTTTTTAAATCTATCATGAAAATTAAATTCTATCATTTAAGATTATAAAACTATAATAAAATATTTTATTTTTTCAAATAATATTTTTTAAATCTAGGGGAGATGTTTTGTCGTTTCTTTCGATTTTTCGATGAAAATACCAAACAAGGAATTTTCAAAGTAAATATCCCCCACAAAGAGGTATTCTCCAAAATAAAGGAGGGGAATCTTGGGATACGCGCTCCTTCTGTCTTCCTTATATCCAATGTCTTCCATTACATCCAAACTGAAAAATAAACACAAGTAAAGATTTCGTTTTACCTTTTTCTTAATATTTTTCTCATTCTTTGTTTTGTTCTTATATTAAATTAGAAATGTTCAGAATAGAAAATGTTTCTTTATAGGCCGTTCTCCTTCTTACATCAGCTGCGGCTGCACGAGCTGAAGCAGATGCAAAGGCTGAAGCTGATCCATATCGCCCACAGCAGAAGCCAGCATATCGAGAGCCATACGCACCTAAGCCGCATGAGCCATACCCTTCAAAATACCCCCATGAACAGCATTCGGCCTATGACCAAAAGTACCCTGCTCATGGAAAGCCATCGTACGGAAAGCCTAGTTATGGACCTTCTTACGAGAAGCCATATGGAAAGCCAGTCTATGACTCTTCTTATGAGAAGCCATATGGAAAGCCAGCCTACGAGTCTTCTTATGAAAAGCCGTATGGAAAGCCTGACTATTGCGATCCTAAACTTCCACCAAAGTGTGAAACCAATGGGACAAACTTTTGCTTAGAAGATTACGAATATCCAGAATATGAAATCAAAGTAAGAACCTGTTTTTACACCTTTGTGAACTATTGTTCTAATCCTTTGCCTTGATATCTAACACCACTTCTGTCAAAGTGAAACCTGCAAAGCTTTTTCTAACATTAGCTTAAAATCGCACATTTTTAAGGCCACTTTCTAGAAAACGGTCAGTGTGTATGTTTGTTTTTAATGATAACGAGCCATATTTACAAAAACAAAAATTTGGCCTCGAGTTTAGTTACGTTTAAGCTATTGAAAGATTTCATTGAATCTTGAAAATTTTCAAAATATGGAGAAACTTATTTGAATATTTCAAATAAATATGTAGAAACTAAATCCAAAGAAAACTTCAATTTGGAAGATAAAATGCCATTTAGAAAACAGAAAACTGTACGACGTTATTTTGTATCCACCTTAGGGATATTTTGATTCAAATGTAGAAGTACGGTGAAGATTTGGCCAAAGCTACAGAAAACAATCCAGCTATTGCAACCCAATAGGCTTCAAATTTTCTAGTGCTGATATAAATCACTAAATGCAGAAAGGACACATATTTAAACACATCTTTTTTTACGAGGAACATAAATTTTTAACTCCTGTTGAACAATGAATTAGTGGTAATAGCAGGGATGTATCCAATATTTTATTTTCGGATGAGGGATTTGGAGGGGGAGAATATACAAAAAAAAAACTTTGACAAACGCATTAACAAAATTTTTCCTATGAATTCTTGTTACGTTTTTACAAGTAAAACAAACATTCCGCGGGGAGGGGGTTCTAACCCCTAGCCCTCCTGGATACAGCCTTTGGCTATAATCTCAAGTGTTCAATAGACCCTGTATTGTTATTTTTTAGACCCTGTATTGTTATTTTTTCGCTGAAAACAATTGTTTTGTTGTTGTTTTTGCTTTTTTTGCTAATTATGGACTTTTTGAAGTCTTTTATTTTTCCCGCATGCGACTGATTCGTGTTTCTTATGTATTTGTATCATGTATATATTATTATACATTCTATATTTATTTGTATTCCTTGTCTTTATCCTTTTCTAATCATCTGGTTTTAGTATAAATACAATTCTGTTTCTCTCTTCTCCTGTTAATGGACAACGTTTCTGACTGCAAAGGTCCTTGCGTCAGCCCTGCGATAATTGGGATTGAACCCTGGGTCATATGAAAAATCGTTTTTATTTCAATTAAATACACTTTCAATCCTTACACGAATTTATCTGCTGAATTTGACACTTGAAATGAATAATCCGTTGTCAAATCTTACAGAAATTCGTAAAGTCATGTAAAAACTTTAACTTGAGTTTAGTTTAATTTAAATTTCGTTAGATTAAGTTAAATTGGGTTGAATATAATTTGAAATCAAAAATATTTATTAAATTTGAAAAACGTGTTTCTAATAGCGCACTTGTCAGATGCAGTAAATCAAAGGTAATAAATTATATATTATGAAATTTAAAGGAGAGTGGAAAATCTGAAAAGTGCGGTTTGGTTTTTGCTTATTATTGCTGATAACTGTTTTTAGCAGATGTATATTTCACTATTAAAATTATAAAAACACATTTCCGATATTAGAAGCTCAGAATTCCAATTGTTTCAGTGTCTTACAAAAGGAGTTACAATAGCCTACATTTTAGGAAAAATAAAATTTCTTGATTTTATTGGGACACGAATAAAATATAGGACTGTTGAATATACCAATCGATTGAGTGCATTCGGCTTTTAGGTGGATTATTAGTATGTCTTTAGCAAATAGTGTCACATAAGTCGTTTTGGATTATTACAACCTTAGTTTCCATCAAGTATAAAAAAAACTGTATAAAATTTATTTAACAAAAATTAATTTGAAATTTACTCCACACTTTTCTTTATTTTCCAGATGATTTGACTGTTTTCTGCCATTTAGACAAATTTTTTTCATTTTTTGTTTGCTTTCTAAAATGAGTCACTAGTCTGTTACAATCGATACTGATTTTCTCTTACTCGTGGGCAGGTTTGCCGCCACGGTCAGTTCCTAGAGTACTACAGTTTACAATTTGTTCATTTATTTATATCAATACCTGTTCTCGATTTGTTTGTTATGATTATGTGTGTTATTTTTGTTCGTTTGGGGCTCATTTATTCTTTAACAGTAATTTCAAGTCGTTTTATGTTTAAATTATTATAGGAATTTACTTCTGCTGATCTTCAGTTTAATATATACTTTACTTTTTTAAGAAAACTTTTTTTTCGAAAAGTTTTGTTTAATCATTAACATAGAAAGCACACTTTTTAGTTGCTCTGCTCAACTGAGAAACTTGTCCAACGTAACATAAGGCCTTTTGATTTGCTGCAGTTAAGCTGTCTAAGAACTATTTCTTTATTACTAAATTGACTATTTAAATAGCTTTAAATAGCTATTTATTTCATAAGTTTTAATGAATTTTAGCAAATTTTAATTTCTGAATGACGTCTGCGTCCGGCCAACTTTTTTCTCCGTAACTTTTCAAGGTCATCTAAAGCTAGAATTGTTCAAGTTTTAAAAACTGTCATTTATCAAAGAGAACTATTTCAAAAATTCCTTGTAAACCACAACAAATTGTGAGAAAATTATCAAGGTTATTGTTACTGCTTTAATTTGCTTACTTTTGCGTAACAAATGTATTCCTAGATAATAAGTGTGACTGAGTGTCATAGCCTACGATAATTTTCGATACAATGTAATTGTGTTTTGCAAGAGCTGTATACGCATACTATGTATATGTCACAGAGATGGACCTATAAAGAAGAGGAGATCTCGGGGCCTACTCCACCTCCTCATAAAACTCAACTATTTGCGTATTTCAGAGCATTTTTATTCAAATAATCAAATGAAAGTATTTCTTTTATTATCCCCCCCCCCTAAAAAAAAAACATGCATGCTCGCCTGGTCAGAAATGGACTGCAGGTCCTTAGAAATTTTAGAATTTTTTATTTCTGCTCTTAATATATTAAAAAAAAAATTGATACATGGCTCATAGTGAAAAATGTGAGAGCTCATTCTTTTTTTTAATTATTAAATGATATAGGTATAACTCTCTTAGAATAGCTCTATAAAGAAGAGGAGTTCTTGGGGCCTACTCCACCTCCTCATAAAACTCAACTATTTGCGTATTTCAGAGCATTTTTATTCAAATAATCAAATGAAAGTATTTCTTTTATTATCCCCCCCCCTAAAAAAAACATGCATGCTCGCCTGGTCAGAAATGGACTGCAGGTCCTTAGAAATTTAGAATTTTTTATTTCTGCTCTTAATATATTAAAAAAAAAAATTGATACATGGCTCATAGTGAAAAATGTGAGAGCTCATTCTTTTTTTTTATTATTAAATGATATAGGTATAACTCTCTTAGAATAGCTAACTACAACAGAAC